>NC_090883.1:45122828-45140328 GCF_036669925.1 Montipora capricornis
ATTGTTTGCAGACAGGGGCTGTGGAACACTTTTATTTACACTGGGTGACAGCCTGTGCAACCTTACATAACATGCACCACAGCACCTTAAACTGCTTATAAGGGCCACACAGCCAAACTTTTTTTCCAAAAAAGTTTTCTTAGCTTCAGGGAACAAATCATCTACTGACTTTGGGAGATATGTCCAGGTTTGACCCTAATTAGATGCACACAGATTTCAATAAGCGTCACGAAGTGTCCCCTTGCTCTTTTCGCCAACTTCAACATCACTTGTGTCTCAGAATACAGACAATTTATGTCACAAAGTGTCCCCCAAATGCTACTCTTTAAGTGAAGATTAGCTGCTGCATTTACCCAAAGCTAAAAATAATGCTGACCTTTACCCTTACCTTATTGTTGAAAATAGGTAGCAAATGCTTAGATTTAAAGGGACACTTTGTGTTGGATGTCAAAATTGGGCGTGTATCTAATTAGGGTCAAACCTGGACATAAGTGGACTTTGGTAGTGACTTTAAATGTTTTAGCTTGTACAGGGGAGTTGTGCATTTGGACACTGAACATCAGAGGCGGATAGTGGCATAGGCTTGACATTTTCCCTTTAACATTATGGGACGAAATTCTTCCTTGTAGGTTTTTTACATATACTATAAGTAAGTACTGATGAAGACATTGTTTACAATCTCTGTGGCTCAGCTGGGACTAGTTTCTTTCGTTTTTTTTTTTTTTTTTTTTTTTTTTCAATTCTTCACAAAGATCAAACCTTCAATAACTCTTTTTTTTTTTAACTTTGATATAAGCTAGACTTAACTCTAGTGAATTGGAAAATGAAACATTTGTGGCAAATTTTATGATAAATTCAACTCAACAATCGAAATTGAAAGTTGACAATTGAAGCTAAGCTGAACACAATCTTGATGTGTAATTTTAAAGGGGGAACTGAAAAGGAAACACTTTAACACTGGGGGTCTCACGAATCTTTTTACGGAAGAAGTGTGCGGGAGATAAGCTGAAAATCAACTCTAAAGGAACCTATCCACGAATACCAATACCTTTCAAAAATAAAAAAAAAAGGACAAAGGTCTAGCGATAGAGTACACCGAGCTGTAACGACAACAGCAGTCCGAAAACGATCTGTAGAAAACCTCACTGAACCGTAACGCAAGTGACAGAAGCTGCTTCCGCATCAACTTGACTACCTCAAACACCGGTCACAGACAAGGCAATGACAAAAGAACTGTTCACACTATTTTAATAGAAGTATAATAAGAATTCATCCTAGGTTTGCAGTCTCAAGATAGTCCAAAAGCAAGTCTTGACACACTAATTCTAGACTGGATCTCTTATTAGCAGAGTCGGAGAACTCGAAATCTTACGGCAGAAAGATCTTTTCGAAGAATTTGCGTACTGGTTATAACCTTGCAAGAAGGTTAAACTAAATACGATAAATTCAGCGCTTCAAAAGGTTTTTCAAAGCTTTACAGATCTTTCCGAAGTGACTGAATGAAATACCTGTGTAAAATGGTTGGCTAATCGCTTGCACTCAACACAACTTCTATGTGCTCTTCCACCGCGACACAATATGGCCGACGGTACAAGTCCTGATCTAGATGCGCGCAAGCTCTTATGGGATTTTTGGCCGCTGGCGCGCCTTATTGCTCGTAGCCTGCGAACACAGACGTATTCCCGGCTGTCACTGGTTCCGCCGAAAATACCGTCTGCGAACTCGAGCCGCGAGAACGATTTCCGTGACGTCAGCTCTTATAAACCAATCACATTTCACCTTGCATATCCGAAGAGGTAACCCGCAGAGATCGTGCGTGGAATCCTCGCAAACGCGTGGTTAAAAATGGCGGAGGATGCGTTCAGAAAAGTATGCGAAGTTTTCGGGTTTGATAGCCTTAATAAGCATCAAGAGGAAGCCTTGCGATTTGTTTTTGAATCGAAGAGCGATGTTTTTGTAAATCTTCCAACTGGATATGGAAAGTCTGTTGTATTTCAGGCATTGCCCATCGTGTATTCATGTGTGGAACCAACTCGTGAGAAGAACATTGTACTCGTTGTTTCGCCGCTAATTAACCTGATGAAGGACCAAGTCAGCCGCTTAAATTCACGTGGAATAAGCGCAATATCACTCAGTGATGTCAGCTCCGAGCAAGAGATCAGAGCAGTTGAAAATGGAAGTTATTCTATCGTTTACGGTTCACCAGAGTCTTGGTTAGGTGAGACAAAATGGCGAAAAATGTTGTCAAGCGATATTTACCAAAATTCAGTCAGAGCTGTCGCTGTAGATGAAGCCCATGTCATTTGCCACTGGTAAGTTCTGCTTTATTTAGTGATTGCCGATGTAAGAGTATTTTCCGGGGCTAGCTTAGTATAAACCTTGTTTTAATATTTCGCATTTTCGTGTCTGATTTTATTGTATTGAAATTCCCCCTAGCTGTGTGTTTACATCAGCAGTTCCAAAGCACGTGTTGTCGTATTTTGATCTTAAAGCTTAAGTTATATGTATGTTTGTACGTTGATATTTCTTTTTTTTGTAACTTATTTTCTATAAGGTAAGATAATTGAAATCGCCCTTTATTCTAGGGGAAAATCTAAAAGCAACAAACATGCAGCCTTCAGAGTTTGGTTTTCTCGTCTACACGAGTTCAGGTCACTTCTTCCGCCAACCCCATTCATTGCATTGACTGCGACAGCCACAGAGGATACTAGGGAAACCATATTCGAAGTACTCTTGATGAATGGTCCCCACATTGTTACTGAAAGCCCAAACAAAGCCAACATATCCTATGTTGTCCAGTACATGGGAAGAAATGCCAGCCTTGCAGAATATTTGTCGTGGATAAGTAATGAGGTGAAGGATTGTGGCTCAGCAGCAACTAGAACTATAATTTATACCCAGACCATCAAACAGTGTGCCGTTGTCTACTCAACACTGAAGACTCTCCTTGGGGACAAAATTTACAGTTCAGAGGAAAGAATTCCAAAGACTGTGTTACTGGAAATGCTTCACTCTTGCACCCCCCAGTCAAACAAGGAACACATTCTGACATCCTTCCAAAGTGATCAAGGATCCATTCGAATTTTAGTCGCTACCATTGCTTTTGGCATGGGTGTGGACTGTAAACAGGTTCACCGGACAGTACATTTTGGTCCAGCCAAAAATGTAGAGTGCTACATGCAAGAAAGTGGCAGAGCAGGAAGAGATGGTGCACAGAGTACTGCTTTCCTGCTTTACCAAGGAATGCAACTGATGCATGTAGATAAAGATATCAAAGATTATGTGAAAGAAGAGGAATGCAGGCGTAAACACTTGCTCAGTTACTTTGATGTGGAATGTCCTCCATCGGATCGTCTGCATTTATGTTGTGACAACTGTTCTGTCTCTTGCAAGTGTGGTTTGGAGGATTGCAAACCGCTTTGTTATCCATTGTCAGTAGCTGAGGAACCAAATAATGTAGCACACCAGGAACGCAATGTTTCAGTTGAAGAAAGGAAAAAAATTGAGACTAAACTGGGGAATTATCATAAACTGTTGTTGACAAATCTCACGAAAAGGGATGCAAGTGGCAAGTTGAAATACTTCACACATCCTAAATTTATACTAGGATTTTCAGAGTTGCAGATTCGACAAGTACTGGATCATTGTGCTAACCTGTTTTCAATTGCAGACATTTGCCGCTTTGTCGAAATTTGGGATTTGCAGCATGCATTCAAAATTCATGGCATCCTACAGGAAGTGTTTGGAGACTTGGAAGACACTGGCATCGATTCAGATGATGAAATGTCTGATGAAGAGGAAGAGTTCTTAGGCAGTGATTGGAATGACCTTGCATTAGATGATGAAATGGCAAGTATGGTTCTTGATAATCTAAGTTGTTCTCAGTGGGAGGATTCAATGGAAGAATCAGTTGAAGAAACTCAAGTTGACTTGCCATTTTCTGCTTTAAATGCTCTGGTGAACTTGAGTTTTGATGCCGTTTTGGACAGTTGACAATACATATGTATAGTGAAAACCCCATTTGTGTATAGAAAACTATAAGACTTTTTTGCATATCGCGAGCCTTGTTTTTTGCCTCATGCTCGTGTGGGCAACTGTAACACTACAGTCAAAACTGTTTATAAGAATGAAGAAATACTGACATCACTGGTTTATTATTTCACATAAAACTCAAATATAGAATAATTATAGCGGTACTTGTATAGAAAGGGTGTGATAGCATACAACTGCAGACTGTTTTTTTACCCAATTCCGCAACAAAATCAGTGGGGTCAGAAAATCATTGTTGCTTTTTCAATATTTTGTTACAAACCCTTAAGACATTTTATCTCCTAAACAATGTGTTTGGTTCATGTTAACACTTAAAGTTCCAAGAGATGACCAACATCAAATTAATATGGGCACTGTATCACTACAGTTAATGATTACCAAAGGAAGATTGCCTTGCTCTTTAAAAGAATTCTCCCAACTAATGAAAGAAGAAAATGTATTGAGGTCAGTCTGGAGAATTTGCTTGTGGATATTGAGGCTCAAAGGGGTTAAATGCTACTATAATACCTTAGTTTCCTTACTTTCCTGGTACCATTTTCTTTGATATTCTGTATATTGCATTATGCTTGATGTAAAAAAGATTAATAGTTTTTTTTATGAAATCGTAACTACAGTCATAAATTTGTGTATTCATTTGTTGGTCTCGGAAAACCCAAAATGAAATCTCCGAAAATGACACGCATCGTGAAAATTAAATTTACATTGTTCCAAGATACTGTACATGAATGTAAATGAATGGCATGAATAAAAAAGTGCAGTTTTTATTCATATACAATATATAAGAACAATGGAAATTTAAATTTCCCTAATTAATTCCGATTTAGCTTTTTGCTTTTTTTCGTTGACAACATTATTGCAATTAGGTGTATATGCAAGTAATTTGATCATAATGTGAAACTGGAATATCAAGATGAAATCATGTATTATCTGTTCAAGCAAAACAAAACTTTGTAAAGAAATGTTATGCAACAATCATTACACATGAGTGTTGGTGACATATTTTATTATTTTTCTATTGATTGGGTACTGCTCTTGGCATCCATGTCTTTGGGCACTTTTAAGATTGTAATACATGACTAGCAAATAAGATTGATATATATCCTGCATACTCTTGAAGATGATTGATTAGACCTAATATAAGCCAGCAGGTGATTGAAAATCATGCTTACAAAATTGGCTGCCATTGATTGGAACCTTAATTTTGTTGAAGACAAACTTCATCATTTTGAGCTGCATAGCCTCTAGTCTTGCATTGCCAAAACTTTAAACCATTAATTGGAATCTCATATAGCCCTGGAAAAACTATTTACCTACACTTGTTAAATTTCTCAACCTTGACAGAAAATCCATTCACTCCATGTTTGAATAGTGGTTTTACAAGACCATCAAATAGGCTGTAACAAAAAGACTTAAACAGGCAGCAGTATGGTCGCCATGGTTATACGATGACATGTACATTTATTTCAAAGGGATTTGCCCTTTCCACTGTTAGCTTTTCTCCTTTGCATTACAATGTAATCCAATGTGGATGCAGGGCAATTTCAGGCTTAGACTACAAAATAGCCTGAAATTACCTTGCATACATGCCACATTTTATTGTGATGTAAATGAGTAAAGTTAACTGTGAAATCGTTGATAATGATATTGTGTAATTCCAGAAAATATCTATACCTCCCCCATGGAAGAGATTTTTTTTCTAAGACACCCCCCCCCCCCCCATTCATACATTTCTTTTAAGTGTTTGGCCTTACAGAACCCCCCACCCTTGAGGGAATTCAGATCCTTTCTGTGGGGGGGAGTATGGGTATTTTCTGGACTTAGACATTGTAGCACTTTATCTAGCTTTGACACCTGATGAAAATTTATTTTTGTGATCATTTATCCAGGTGTAACACTTGGACATGTTCAAATTTGCCAGGGCATCTCTTTCAAATCCCTTGAAATGTCTATAACTGCGTCCTTCTTGATAGCTGAAAACACCATTCTCCACTTGCTTTTTGACCAATTCATCGAGGTCTACCACTGGGAAATGCTGGACATGTTTTCCTGAACGAATAGAGCGCTGCAGAAGTTTGTCCACTTTGCCAATAATAGCTTTAACTGGTTTCTCTGCTTGGCTAATTCTTGTAACTGCTTTCTCCGTCAGATTCACTCCTAAGTTTCCATAGGCTTGCTTGTTGAAGTTGTTGCTGTGTTCAACTTCCAAGTCATGGGGAATGTTATTTCCTCGCCCTCCATGATTGTTGACAGTTCTATTCCAGACAAAGATTTCCGCCTCTTTTGCACTTAAACCATTTGAAAGGATCAGTTGATATAGGCATTCAAGAGCATATTTAACACTGTGTGGATCATCTGCCTTGCATAAAAGCATCAGATATTTATATTGTCTAATAATCCTCATGCCATCTCCTTCTGACACAGCATCCAGAAAATTTAAAAAGAGAAGCCCTTCAGACAGGAGGGCAGCATTGTAGTTGAACATGTCATCCGCACCTTTAGATGGCAGAGTTGTTGACTCTGTGGTGTCATCAGAAATGTCTTCTGAAACTACAACTGGGGGATTGTGACCAAGCTCATGCCTCTTTCGACTCTTCCCATTGTACTTAAAAGAGGCTTTGCATCCGGGAAATCGGCAAGGGAAACGCCCATCTTCATTAAGGTCTAGTTGATTTAGAATTTCTTGTCTCTCTTGTATTGAGATCATTTCTTCTAGGGACCCATTCATCATTGTCTCATCAATCACCACTTCGTCTACAATTTTTGCAGCAGCTTTATGTAGAAACTGAAGCTGATAAAATTTGCTCTGGCTGGCGAGGTTCTCAGGGATAGTGAAGTGCTTAGGTTTGTCTTGCTTGCTTTCCAACCCAAGGACAAGAAAGGCTGCTGCTATCACACGTGCGGTCACTTCCAATACCATAAAATCTCTGTCTGCTCGGTAGGCTGTATGTGGGTCATCCCTCACATTTCTGCGATTTATAAGATTACGGTCTGCAAACATAGTGCATTGATCGTCTGATGAAGAGCCAGAGTAGAATCTTCTGAACAGTAGCTGCAGTTAAGAGGAAATGTTATTAGCATAAATTTGAAATCCAAAATAAGTAAGGATGTACTAAACTGTTTCAAAATACATGTCAACCAGGCAGAAGAAGAATGAAGTCTTCAATGTACAGTGACTGTCATAGATGAAAAATTCAGTTGGTAAGGCCTGACACATGGAATGCAATACACATTAAATATTTTTAATCATATTTAGTCAAATGGGCTAGAAGTTGAGAAAATGCAATAAGTTTTTATTATCCAAACCTAAAAAGTTGTACTATTAGTTTATTACACACCTCAAGGATTTTGACTCCGGTGTGCCAGTCACCAAGTTGCATGTTAAAGCCCTCAAGACGGTCCTCTGCTGTGTAACCATTGGCAACTGAGTGTATGGCATTCACTGCACGTTCAACTGATAACTGGTCTCCTGTACATAGCTGGGTTACAAATTTCTTCTCCCCATCAACTGTGGTATATGGCAGATATCCCTGGAAGTGTCTCAGGATGTCAATCATCTCTTCAGTGCAGTTTTCATTTTTGAACAACACACCCATTGGTAGCTGAAACAAAAAAAGAATCACTAATTAAAACATAAAATTTGAAATCCTGGTTAAAGGACATGATAATAAATTATTGTTGTGGTCGTCACTTCAAGGTACAAAGCCCATTCTGTTTCTTCACCTTATATCTTTAGAAAATTAACTGATTTAAGGTTAAAAATAAAAGATAAACTAATGGAAAGGATAATTTTTGAACAGTTGAAGTCAAGATTGATAATGGTTGTCTTCATATATGTATATTATAAATTAGTGAACTATATTATGTTACATTTTTACTGTTTGCAGGTTCCATGCCATACAGATAGTAGGTAAGGTAAAGGTAAAGTCTGCTTTCGATCCAAGTTGCCCATCAGGCCAGAGCCTATCCTGGTTTCTGTAGCATGAAGCAACTGGGAGTATTTCTACTTCCCCTTCCCCCCCCCCCCCGGATGGGATGGTAGTCCATAGCAGGGTTACCCCCAGCATTAAATTCGCTGGTACCCATTTATACACCTGGGTGGAGAGAGGCACCATGAGAGTAAAGTGTCCTGCCCAATAACACAACATAATGTCCCTGGCCATGGCTCGAACCTGGAGCACTTGCTCCAGAGTCGAGCACCCTAACCATGAGACCACAGCGCCTCCCAGATTTCATTAATTTTCTGACTGGGACTGTATGAATCTTTCTGTGCTTGCAAAAAAATTCCAAAACTTCTATAAACTTACAGTTTCAGATTTTTTGGCCATCTCCTTAGAATATTTGTGTGGTATGTGAAAAATGCACACATCCTTTAAAAAGGAAAAGCATTCCAAATGTTCCACAATAATTCTAGACACTAGCACAATATAGTTGTGTCGCTGGTGCTTCTGGTCTTGAACAGTAGGGAGAAACTGGATGTTCGACACACCATGAATGTCTCTTGTAGAAGTGTCAAGGCCATTACCATGAACTCTGTTCATGATGATTTTGTGATTGACCCAATGGAAATCTAAATTCTGATTATCCTTGGTCATGTGCTTGCGCTCGCGCCTTCCATCGATGTTGTCAAATGCAATGGCAAAACCAGTGCTCATATTCAACTTAGCTTCTTTAGCATCTCTCTTGGCCTGTGTAGTATCCTCAACACATTGTGGACTACATGTATGCTCAGGTGAACTGCATATTTCAACAAGTGTGACTACCCTTTTCTCCTTTTCTGCTACAACTTCTTCTTCTTTAGACCTTTTCAGTTGCAGATCAGTGATTTCTTTGCCATGATTTTCACCAAGTAAATCAAACTTTGTACGAATTCGTACATTGGAGCAGGTAATTTTCAGCTTTGCAAGTCGATCCATTGTTGCCTTGAAAAAGAAAAACAAGACAAAGAGAATGGTAATATATAAGTTTATGAACATATTGTCTGCTTTTATCAAGACACTTGGATCTGACATAAAATTATTTTAACAAGTACAGGGAATGTAACCTTACTAACTTAAAATCTGTAATCAAATATTCCAATCACCTGTGTATATAGGGTTAAGTATGATAGCCCAGTTCTTAATAGCACAGTTGTTAATAGTTCACAATTTTTAACCCTTTCCTCACTTGGCCTCAGTTGTTTGAAAACTGGATAAGGCTGTACTAACACAGGATAAATCATCCAGTGGGTAAATCTTTTCAAAATAAACCATGCTGTCCACTGGTTAGAGATTTATCATGTGGATAATATTATCCAGCCTCCAAAAAACTGGGACCAGGAGTGTTCAGTATCCACTAGTAAGTTCTTCGTATCTGATCACCAAACAGCCAAAAGAAATAAAGTAAATCACCAACTAGGATGCAGTCTGATCTAATACCAAATTCTCTGAACTAAATTTAAAATCAAATGTATATCAGTCCGTAAGGAGAATTAGTGAGTGAAAGGGTTGAAAGAAGTCTTTCCATTTTTCAGAAAGAATTACGACCGAAATAAAAGGTTTAAAATAACTGCTCTCACCTCCAAAGATCTTGACTTAATAAGGATTCCAATAACTGTAGCACAGCCATTCATATGCGAGTTGCGCTGCTTCAAGAGGATTGATCCTGAAACTGCTACACTTGGGAGCCATTCGGGAGCTTTTTCTTTTTTTATGGCTGCACACGTCATGAGGAAAGCATAGAAAATTGGTGCTCTCTCCTTCCACTCAAGGCAAACTTTCTCAAAATCGAAGTTCGCGATTTCCTCTTTCGTGTTAGCTCTAAGAACAGATGGTCGTTTTCTGGAACAAATCTCATTTAACTGCGTGTTCATCAGCTGGAGCACCTTTTCGACAACAATCTTTCGAAGTTTGACACTTTTTAGCACAGCTCTTGCAATTTTCTGAGGGGATCCATTAGAAATTGCTTTGCCGAGAACTGCAAAATCATCTTTCAATTCCTTGTGAACAGATTTACTTGGATATGCCACAGTAAGATGTACCTTAGTCTCCTTAGTGTCTGCAATGGGTCGTTCTGGTTTCTGAAATTCGATTTGTTTATGTGGCGTGGAGGTCAACAATCGGCCAGTGAAACCTGGTGTTATTCCTCCGAAAGCATTTTGCAGCAAGCCATTTGGAGCTAGAAAAGAGCGACTTGGAAACGTGCCTACCGGAGCAATAGGGCTAACAGCACCAAAAGTGAAAGCGGGAGGCAGAGAAGGGCTTGTAAAAGGAAAGGTACCAATTCCAGCCCTCGGAGCGGACGTGATACTTTGCGATGGACTGTTGTTTACATTTGCATCTTCGAACTTCAAGCTCTTTTTCGCCTCTGGCTTTTGTCCTGACTCTTTAGCGAGTCTTTTGACTCGGAACGGGCCATCATTTTTGAAATCTTGTTTGATTTCATTTTCAATTTCTCCCACTCTGTCCAAAGCTCTTTTATAGCGAAGCAGACGATTATAACATTTGGTGCGGCAGATGGCGGCAAGATCGCTTCCGACGTAAACGGACAGATCAACTTCAGTTGATCGTAGAATTAATGAGTGAATTGCCACTGTACTTTTTCCAAACACCTTTATCTTTTCTTCACTGGAAACTTTTGCCTTGCAAAGAAAACAAACCTCGGAAGTTAAAATCTTCTTCGGTGTTTCGATGGCGCTCATTGCCGGCGAACAAATTCCAATTCTAAAATTATCGCCGGTTCCCGCGGCGTCGCGCGTGTACGCGAGTGTCATATTCTATCGGTGAATTTGAATGGTCAACAACAAAACAAATGTTTTGACGTCACGGAAATCAATTTCTGGCTCGAGTTCGCAGACGGTATTTTCGGCGGAACCAGTGACAGCCGGGAATACGTCTGTGTTCGCAGGCTAGATTGCTCGATGTTCAAAAAATCTCGTCTTAACAAGCTGAACCAGAGGTGGCTAGTGGTGGATATTACCTTGCTGCTAAATATCAACCACTAACCACGAACTCTACCGGTGAATAGTTGTTAAATTACTTTATACTAAAACAGTGAGATAATATAACACGAAAAGATTATTTTAACTAATAATTTATTATAATTTATTCCTGCAACAATAACAATCTTTTTGGGGGCAAATCCTGGGCCAGTTGCTCAGAGATGAATAGCAAAACCTATTCTTTGTTTGAGTAACCAATCAGAGCATGCCTTCAATGCTATCCACTGTTTTAATATATGCTAATACAGAACATTGGGCAAATGTATTCAACTCCAATTATTGGAGTACAAGAAAACAAACAGGAGCATGATAATCATTGTGTGATGCATTAAACCAACCAGAAAAAATATGAGTACAAAATTAAAGAAAGAACGTCTAATTTTAGAGCTGAGGCTGAACGTTCTTATAAATTTTTGCGTTGTGACGCTGAAAATGTTCTTAAGATGTTCTTAAATTTATGTGGTGTAGCTTTTCAAGAAATCAATGCAGGAATGACCAGGAAACCTATCTGATCAAAGTGCTTGCTTTGATGGTGTTGAAGTTAAATATTTTGTAACGATAATTTATAAATGAGAACTGCTGACATTATTATAAACTGAGATGTGTATCATGCAATAAGAAAACTATCATTATGTCATACAAAATATACCCTTAAGTATTTGGGTTAATTTAAATTTCTTTACCATTATTTTATGCTTTCATTTAAAACACTTTGCTTATCACCTCCAAGTTAGGCAATCAGCGCAAGTGGAGATCACTATTCAGTTTCGTGTTATATACTAATTAACAAGCCAAAGTGGACGTGGCAGTTTTAGTATATGCTAATACAGAATATTGGGCAAATTAATGATGTCACACCTTACCACTTAATGAATAGCTGCAAAATGTTGTACAAAGTTGTAAGGGTAAAAAAGAAGCTTTCTTTCCGATATGGAAGTGTCTTAATAACATTACAAATAATTTTACAAATTTTGGAATTTCAGAAAACCATGCAAAAGTAATAATTATTTTCTTTATGTAAGTTAATTGTATGAGGTTGCATTGGTGTATTCTGTAATTTGAGGGCAAATTACCCAAATAAATCACTATGATAGGACAATGTAACTTCATAGTTGTTTATGCATATAATTATATACATATATTATTCTTGAATGTATCCTACAGTTACATGATAATAGAAAACTTTATTGATCATTATTTATCCATAAACCTGTTTGTGCATGTGATGCATCACTGCAACTCACAAATGAAAAAAAAGATCTCTCATGGTAGTTTCAGTACAATTCTACCACTGCGAGCCCTATTTTTGCTAGCTATTAGGACAGGTCAGCACTTACCATTGTTTTGTAGGAAAGTAAATGAGTTTATATTAATAACTTCAATTCAAATAAGGAGAGATATTTATAGTTCTTTGATTATTTGGAGTTGATATGATTTGACTTTAGATGCCCCCTTTTTAGATGATAATTATTGTTATTCTTGACTAATAGTATTTTTTTGTTTTTTGTTTTTTGCATATATATATACATATATATTTCCTTTTAGGCACTGTACTTTTAATAAGGAATCTCTGTATTCTGTACATACTGACCTAATTACTCAGATATCACTGTTCATCTCTGTATTTTATTCATTTTATTTTAATCATGTGTGTAATTGTATTTAGTAAATAAATAATAAATTTGCAAAGTCAAACAGCAGACCTCTGATTAACTTCTTTTGTTTGTCCACCAGCACTTGTATATTTCACATAATTGTAGTCAGTGTTTGTAGAGATTGGTTAAAAATTACCACCCACAAGTATACTTAATACCTTTTCAGGCCTACCCACAACAGCTGTCGGTTTTAGAATTCTAATATGCGCTCCGTTTTCTTCTCAGAGGGTGGAGCCTTCCCCTGAGTTGCTATAGAGTAACCAGTGGTATCACGGGAACCGCAATCTGATTCTGCAACACCTTTAGGGGACCATACTCAAAACCAGGGGGAATTATGGCCAAAAAACATGTCTTTCTCACTTATGCAGGGCCTTTCCTGGGCGTGCTAGAGACTAACCAATGGCATCACCAGATGCACAATCAAGTTCTGCAACACTTTTTTGGGGTTAGGGGGCCCATAGTCAAAACCGGGGGGAGATCGCCCAGAAACCTGTTTTTCTCACTTATGCAGGGCCTTCCCTGGGTATGCTAGAGATAAACCAATGGTATCATCAGATGCGCAATCAAGTTCTGCAACACCTTTTCGGGGTTAGGGGGCCCATAGTCAAAACCGGGGGGAGATATCCTCGAAAAACCTGTTTTTCTCATTTATGCAGGGCCTTCCCCTGAGGTGCTAGAGAGTAACCAATAGTATCACAGGATGTGCCATCCAATTCTGCAACAACTTCTGGGGTTAGGAGGGTCCAGCTCAAAACTGGGGGGAGATATCATCAAAAAACATGCTTTTCTCTCTTATGCAGGGCCTTCCCTGGGCGTGCTAGAGAGTAACCAATGGTATCACGGGATGCGCCATCCGATTCTGCAACGACTTCTGGGGGTTAGGGGGGCCCAGCTCAAAACCGGGGGGAGATATCCTCAAGAAACCTGTTTTTCTCACTTATGGAGAGCCTTCCCTGGGCGTGCTAGAACAAAACCAAGGGTATCACCGGATGCGGCATTCGATTATGCAACGACTTCTGGGGGTTAGGGGAACCCAGCTCAAAACCGGGCAGAGTTATGGCCAAAAAAACCCAAAACAGGTTTTTTGGGAACAAGTCCCCTGGGATTTGGAATTGGGCCAATCCGAGTGCAGCGCCAGAGAGGTATCGGCGGGGCGCGTCCGATGGGCACCGAGTCGAGTCCGGGGGGCCACTTTGGTGTGGAAATGGGGGTCTTGTCGGGCCTCTGGCGTCCGTGGGTCGATTCGCCCCGGGTCGAAACTAGGGCGAAAAGTTGTTGGGCCACGTGACCTAGGCGCATGGGCAGTGCGGTCCCAAGGGAATAAAACGTAGGAATGTTATCGACAAAAAACCGTCCACAGGGTAACCAAGGTGACACAGGACACCCAAACTCTGTCACGTGATAGATCTCATCGAGACGATTCCAACGAGGTATGGCACGACGGGATATCTACAATAGAACTGGAGATACGTTTTGGACGCGATCTGGCCGTGAAGATCCAGTAGTAGTTTCATACCTAAACAGGGCTTGAGGCTCTTCAGAAGTGGACCAGAGCAGTGGTGACCAATTTTGAGGGTCGGATAAGAGCTACGAAGCTGAAATTTGGCACACACCTGCGCTTGGCCTAGGAGGTGAAGCTGACGGAAAATGGGGAGAAACGGTCAAAACCGGGGGGAGTTATGGCCCCAAAAGCACTTTTTTCACTTATAGAGCAGAGCCTTCCCTGGGCGTGCTAGAGACTAACCAATACCACCAGCAGATGCGCCATCCGATTCTGAAACAACTTCACGGGCTTAGGGGGCCCATCTCAAAACTGGGGGGAGTTATGGCGCAAAAACCACTTTTCCTCTCTTATGCAGGGCCTTCCCTGGGCTTGCTGGAGACTGACCGATACCACCGGCAGATGCGCCGTGCGATTCTGCAACTACTTCTGGGGGTTAGGTCGTGCCAGCTCAAAACCGGGGGGAGTCATGGCCCAAAGACCACTCGGGCCTGGCCAGCACGGAGGCAGACCGATAGCACCAGCAGATGCGCCTGCTCATTCTGCATCTATCTGTCCGGGTCGGGGGGTTCGCCTCGGTCCTCACCGACGGAGACTTGCAAGAAAAAAAGGCCCCTCCCCTGCCCCTGGGTGAAGGGCGGAGGAGGGGCCATCCAAGATGCGGACTCGACTCCCGCATCTTTGATGCGGAAACGGGGCACTCTTTTCCACATCTTTCATGCGGACTCGTCTCCCGCATCTTTGATGCGGACTCCACTCCCTCATCGCATCTTCCATGCATGACAAGGAAGTAACTATTAGACTTGTCAAAAAAAAAAATGGATTTTTCCAAGTCCTCCACCATGACCCGACAAGGAGTCTTTGCTGGACTTGTCAAAAAAATATGAAAAGATCGATCTTAAAACAAAGGTTGAATCTCAGATGATCGTAGCGACAGGCTACTCTACAACGTACAATACCCCGTTAACTTTAAAGTCGTCTGCAAAGGATCTCTGTCCTACCAGCGTAAAACTTGCTTGTACCTCGATCTCGAGCCTCGATCCGAAATACGCCAGAAAACCACTAAAAACGCTCTGATTTCAATTTTATGCTCATTCTTCAGTGAGAGAACTTAAAAGAATGCCAATTTGACCAAATTATATTTTCGATTTCTCCCACAAATTTGCCCGTCATATAACTGCCCGGTGAATAACGTACAAAAGTACGCGACTCCAGCCATAGCGATCCAATAAAAGTGCATTTACGATCCAAAATACTCCAGAAAACCGCTAAAAACGCTCGGATTTCAATTTTATGCGCATTCTTCAGTAAGGGAACTTAAAAGAATGCCAATTTGACCAAATTATCTTTTCGATTTCTCCCACAAATTTGTCCGTCATATAACTGCCCGGTGAATAACGTACTATAGTACGCGACTCCAGCCATAGCGATCCAATAAAAGTGCATTTGCGATCCGAAATACTCCAGAAAACCGCTAAAAACGCTCAGATTTCAATTTTATGCTCATTCTTCAGTAAGGGAACTTAAAAGAATGTCAATTTGACCAAATTATATTTTCGATTTCTCCCACAAATTTGCCCGTCATATAACTGCCCGGTGAATAACGTACTATAGTACGCGACTCCAGCCATAGCGATCCAATAAAAGTGCATTTACGATCCGAAATACGTCAGAAAACCGCTAAAAACGCTCTGATTTCAATTTTATGCTCATTCTTCAGTAAGGGATCTTAAAAGAATGCCAATTTGACCAAATTATATTTTCGATTTTTCCCACAAATTTGCCCGTCTTAAAACTGCCCGGTGAATTACGTACTATAGTACGGGACTCCAGCTATAGCGATCCAATAACTGTGCTTTTACGATCCGAAATACGCCAGAGAACCGCTTAAAACGCTCTGATTTCAATTTTATGCTCATTCTACAGTAAGGGAATTTAAAAGAATGCCAATTTGACCAAATTATATTTTCGATTTCTCCCACAAATTTGCCCGTCATATAACTGCCCGGTGAATAACGTACTATAGTACGCGACTCCAGCCATAGCGATCCAATAAAAGTGCATTTACGATCCGAAATCCGCCAGTAAACCGCTAAAAGCGCTCTGATTTCAAATTTATGCTCATTCTTCAGTAAGGGAACTTAAAAGAATGCCAATTTGACCAAATTATATTTTCGAATGCCCGTCATATAACTGCCCGGTTAATAACGTACTATAGTACGCGACTCCAGCCATAGCGATCCAATAAATGTGCTTTTACGATCTGAAATACGCCAGAAAACCGCTACAAACATTCTGATTTCAATTTTATGCTCATCCTTCAGTAAGGGAACTTAAAAGAATGCCAATTTGACCAAATTATTTTTTCGTTGTTTCCCACAAATTTGCCCGTCTTATAACTGCCCGGTGAATAACGTACTATAGTACGCGACTCCAGCAATAGCGATCCAATAAATGTGCTTTTACGATCTGAAATACGCCAGAAAACCGCTACAAACATTCTGATTTCAATTTTATGCTCATTCTTCAGTAAGGGAACTTAAAAGAATGCCAATTTGGGCAAATTATATTTTTGATTTCTCCCACAAATTTGCCCGTCATATAACTGCCCGGTGAATAACGTACTATAGTACGCGACTCCAGCCATAGCGATCCAATAAATGTGCTTTTACGATCCGAAATACTCCAGAAAACCGCTAAAAACGCTCAGATTTCAATTTTATGCTCATTCTTCAGTAAGGGAACTTAAAAGAATGCCAATTTGACCAAATTATATTTTCGATTTCTCCCACAAATTTGCCCGTCATATAACTGCCCGGTGAATAACGTACTATAGTACGCGACTCCAGCCATAGCGATCCAATAAATGTGCTTTTACGATCTGAAATACGCCAGAAAACCGCTACAAACATTCTGATTTCAATTTTATGCTCATTCCTCAGTAAGGGAACTTAAAAGAATGCCAATTTGACCAAATTATATTTTCGATTTCTCCCACAATTTTGCCCGTCATATAACTGCCCGGTGAATAACGCACTATAGTACGCGACTCCAGCCATAGCGATCCAATAAATGTGCTTTTACGATCTGAAATACGCCAGAAAACCGCTACAAACATTCTGATTTCAATTTTATGCTCATTCCTCAGTAAGGGAACTTAAAAGAATGCCAATTTGACCAAATTATATTTTCGATTTCTCCCACAATTTTGCCCGTCATATAACTGCCCGGTGAATAACGCACTATAGTACGCGACTCCAGCCATAGCGATCCAATAAATGTGCTTTTACGATCTGAAATACGCCAGAAAACCGCTAC
>NC_090883.1:45150328-45167637 GCF_036669925.1 Montipora capricornis
CCACTTTCACTTTAGTTTTCATGTTAAAACCTTGATATATTTCTTTGCACAGAGGGTCACGCACTTGCGAAACGGTTGTCGAAGCATATTACCAAAGCCACTAAAGGGATGAACGTCTCTGTGGACGACTACAACAAAACAGCCTGTTGTACCACTTGTTCCTTGCAACACACGTTGGAATTCGACTATGTGAAGGATCCTGATTCACCTGTTTGGAGACAGGGTGATGACCTTCAAGGTTCAAGAAAAGAGATTCGCATATCCATCAAGAGAAAGGCAGTACCATTTGGAAAATCGCTGTCGAGAGATCACTTTGCTAAGTAGTGAAAGGAACAACGCTTTTGAGCACTTCTCTCACAATCATCAACTTCTGAAGACATGCCTGCAAAACGAGAATCCTCTGGAGAATTGTTCCACTGAGAATAGGGGAAGAGACCTTTTGATTCGAAGAAAACTTTTGAGCATCGAAGGCTACCTTTTGCAATTGAAAGGCCTATTTGGAAACCACGTTGAAGATCTGTCCCTACCTGATCTGGCATTTCAAGGGGAGGTACATTCGGTCCGGTATGTAGAAGAAAATGCTCTGGGTGCTACCAGTGAAGTACCGTGCGTCCTCAGCCTTTCTGAGAGAGAATTACGCAGCGAAAGCGAAAGTGACGATGAAGATGACGTTGTTGATGACTTTGCAGAAGACTACGAAACTACCAGACTGTTGATAAACATTTCAGATTTCTAATCTGTGTAGTCAGTGGCAGCTACATGCCCCTATACCTATATATTTTTGTATCACCATCCTTTTAATTTTTTTCCTAAAAATTTGAGAAATTTAAGCGAAGAAAGCTTCGAGAGAAGCCGAGGAAGGAGAAGAAGAGAAAATTACAATGAAAATCACTGTAAAGCTGAGAGAAATAGAGCGAGAGACAAAACACTTATCTATAACGGTTAGTTTTCAGGTAATGTTTTCCTTCTTAATATATAAGCTTATGCCTCGCTGCCTCCCCTAAAAAACGAACAAGGTCTGAAAACGTTTGCAATTCTGTATTGACAGAGAGTGACATATTTCAACAATCTCATTTGGAGGCTTTTTGTGTGAAATGGTGTCCAGTCGTGAGCGCCTTTGTCTGAGGCTGTTGAAATTGCAGTCGAGTATGCGAATTTACTACGCTTTAGGTTGACGTTTAAATTAGTAAGATTTTTGCTGTTGTTGTGAACTGAAGAGAGAGGGAGTAAAGGTTGATAGTCAAACGGAAAATGTGGTGAAAGAGATCACTGTGCATGTTATTTCAGTTTTATTTGATTAAAATTGTTGGTTATTGTTTGCAAGGCTTGTTTGTTTACTGCTGTCAGCTCAGAGGTGTTTGATCTCTTTGATCACTGTAAACTGTATACAGTAATGACCATTAATTTTGTACTTTATGCAGAAGAATAATTATTTCCATGTACACTATATTGCTTTCTGGGGTTAGAAACGGGAACTCCGCTTTTAGGCTTGGCTAAATCTGATCTAAATAAAGGTCAATTAGCAGGTCAGATATTATTTATTTATTTGTCGTGGTCGATGATACGCAGTCTGAATGGACTCCCGCGAGTTCAGGCGTTCCTCAAGGAACTGTGCTAGGCGTTGCTCTCTTTAACCTCTGTATTGATGATATGGCAAGCGATTGATTCTATCCGTCGTTTTGTTGTCGACTACATGCCTACTATTTTTCGCTGTTTAATGAATATGCGGGAAAAGCAGACCTTAACTAGTGTTATTGAAATCCAAAAAGAAAATGGGAGTGACCACGCATTTTTCGAAGATAATTTATCAACAATATTTGTAAAAAGCTCTGCAATACAGAGCAATGTATGGGGTTCTTTTCCAAATCGAAGCTTAATTATCTCTGAAAAATGCATGGTTACCCCTTAGGGGTTAGGGGGTCACAGCTCCTTTCCTGGGGGTTGCTACCACGTGAGAACAAGGCCGTTCAGGCCGTTCTCCTATATGCAGAGCATTCCCCAGGGACGATGAAGACTAACCACCTCATTACACATGCATATCTTTGGGTTAGGGGTTTTTGCTCAAAATCGGGGAGAGCTAGAGCCAAATGACAGATTTTTCTCAAATGTGTAGAGCATTCCCTAGAGACGATCAAGAGTAACCAATGTCATATTTGCATGTAACTTTTCACTGGCCCAATGCATTTCAAGGGCTTAGAGGGTCCCAACTCCTTTCCCGAGTGGCTGCTACCAACGTGAGAACAGGCTGTTCTACCATGTGCGGCGAATTCCCCAGGGCCGAGGAAAACCAACCAAGGGTACCACCAGAGGCGCCGTCTGAGGGCGAATGCATTTCTTCGGGTGAGGGGGGGCCAGCACCAAACCGGGAGGTAGGGGGGGGGGGAAGCCGAAAAACAGTTTTCTCTGTGGTATGTAGAGTATTTCAAAGGGGCAATGGAAAGTAACTAATAGCATATTTGCATGTAACTTTCCATGGCCAATGCATTTCTTGGGGCTAGGGTGTGTCCCAGCTCCTTTCTAGAGGGGGGAGGGAGGGGTGCTACCACATGGAAACGGGCCGTTCTCCCATATGCAGAGCCTTCCCCAGGGACGATATAAACTAACCAGGGTTACCACAAGATGCGCATTTCCATGGCGAATGCATATCTTGGGGTTAGGGGGACCCAGGTCAAAACCGGGGGGATATATGGCAAAATAACAGGCTTTTCTCACATGTGTACAGCATTCCCTGGGGACGATGGAGACAAACCAATATCATATTCGCATGTAACTTTACATGGGGAATGCATTTCTTGGGGTTAGGGGGTCTCAGCTCTTTTCCGGGGGTGCTACCAACTGAAATCAAGCGGTTCTCTCATGTGTACATGATGGAGACTAACCTATGGTATCACGTGATAGCCCCTTCGATGGTGCATGTATATCTGTTACTAAGGGCGTTACAGCACCAAACCGGGGGGAGCTAGATGCCAATGACCACATCTCCCCAAGGTGTTCCTGCATGCTAAGCAGAAGGTGTTACGGTCAAACCAACAAAACCAAGCGATGAGTCGTGCGACGCTGATTCGCTCTGACGTAGTTGAAAGGGCGCAGCTCTTAAGGGGGGGAAATGGCAAGGTCCCAAAGATCGCAACTTTGCAGTGCTGTCGATTATTCCGCGGGGGAACAAAAACAAAACCAACCCATTCAAGGGATTGCTCGTATCACGACCTATCCTCATGGTCCGGTCTCGCGCTCTCCGATCAAATCCGGGGGGAGTTAGACCCAGAAAATCGAAAAACAGTTTTTCAAGTATAACTCCCCCGAGATTTAGAATCCGGCCAATCCGAGAGGAAGGGTCGGGGAGCCAAGGGGGGGCACGTCACGTGACCGAAGGAAGAGTTCGGGGGGGCACTTTTGTCTCAAAATAAGGGTGTTCTCGGGCCTCTGGCACGTACAGGTCGATTCGCCCTGGGGCGAAACGGTGCCAAAAGTTGTTGGGCAAAGGGCTCTTGGCGCATGGGCAGTGGGGTCTCAAGGGAATAAAACGCAGAAATGTTACAGACATAAAACGGTGCACAGGATACCCAATGTAACACAGGGTGACCAAACTTCGTCACGTGATAGATCTAGCCGAGACCTTTCCAACGGTATATAGATATTTGGGATTAGTTCCACAGAAAGTCGAAAAAAGGTTTTTGGGGAACTTGGCCATGCAGATCCTGTGTTAGTGTTAGTTCCACACAAGATTTAAAACCCTTCAGAAGTCGATTAGAGTAATCGTCGCCAAGTTTGATACTCTGCGAGGCTCAAACTGGGCATACACCCGCGGGCGGGGGGGGACAGGGATCAGGAGATTCAGCTCGTGAAATAAGGGGGGGTTACACAAAACCGGGGGGAGTTTTGGCCCAAAAACCCGTTTCTCTATCGTATGCAGGGTGTTCCCTATGGACGACAGAGTAGCCAATAGCATATCTGGATGTAACTTCCCATGGGAAATGCATTTCTTGGGGTTAGGGGGTCCCAGCACCAAATCAGGGGGTGCCACCACGTGAGAACAGGCTATTCTCTCGTATGAAGAGCATTTCCTAGGGACGATGAAGAAAAACCAATGCCACCACCAGATGCACCACACCATTTTGCATGTTTTTCTATGGGTCCGGGGGTCCTGGCTGTCCAGGTAGGGAAGTTACGTTCCAAAAACGTGTTTTTCTCACGTGTGCAGACTCTTCGTTACGAGTCACAGAGAGGCGGAGATCACGTCTTGTGCCCGGGTCACCGTGGGACCGATTCCCGGGGACTCGGGGCGGCCTGCAGAGTCCAATAAAAAGAAAAGCCCTCCCCTCCCTGGGTCAGGGCGCAGGAGGGACCTCCCTTGGAGAGTTGGAATGATTTTTTCCTGGGCCCAAACGGGCCAGATTCTCGCGTGTATGACCGGGAATCGGCCCAAACGGGCCACTTTTACCCTTGTCCGACCGGGAATCGGCCTGACTTCTGCCGAAGGGAACTGCATGCTTCCCGTTGGAACTTTTGCTCAGGCTTTTGGTGCATTGAGTTTCTCTTAAATCACTTTTGACCTTTGCATATTGATCCCAAATAAATAGTTCGGTGAACTTTACTGGCCTACCACGCCCTAATATGTATCCGCGTGTCCGGTTAGTAGCATTGTGGGAAATTTTGCCTATTTGAAAGGTGTTCGCTAAAGTATCCTATAGAGGCTGCGCACACATAGCTTGCCAGATAAAGCCACAATTAAGGTGATATCCTTTTTTTGTAGCGTGGCAGTATCGTGGCATTTATATAAAATGAAATTGCTGTAGCACAGTTTTGGCACGGAAAAGTCAACATATCGGTCAGAGGGTTCCGGATATCCTGCGACATCATAGCATGTTTTAAACTTGTATGGGAGGGTGTAATACATTGTGACAGAAATTTAATTTTTGAACCCCTTGTCTTGACCCTCGGCAAGGTTTTCGGAACATAAAATGTTTTCGAGTTGCCCTTGACGTAAACGATCGATCTGCTTTTTTGCCAAAAAAGTCATTTATTGATGAGTGATTGGTGAGTTACATTTTCCACATCTTATATAAATTATAATTTGATAAATTCAGTTTAACTCTTGCAGACACCTCAAAGCACAGTCTAATGTAAAAACATTCGTTATATAAAAAAAAATTGGAATAAAGTAAAGTCAGCTAGCTAGTCATCTTCATCTGTTACTTCTCCTTGGGGATTTATTTGACTTGCACCAAGTAAACGTTCCACCGTATGGCGAGAACAGCCTTCTCTGGTCATCATGACATATACAATTGCCTGTCAAACATAACAAAAGTATTTGTGAGATGTGGTCCATAGTAATTCAACTAGTATGTTTATGTTTAATATGGTTTCATATCAGATTAGCGAATACGTTGGTGTCGTCCAGCGCGGTGTGTGAATAAAATTAAATTGCACGAGTAAAAGAATTAGGGAGAACCGAGTAGGTTGCCACAATTAGTTAAGAAATGTGTGGAGAGAAAAATCTCAGTTAAATGGAATTGCAAAATCTCGTCAGTTTATGTTGCAACTAAAAAACTGATGTTCAGATTTCCACAATTAATGTTAATAATGAAATGGTATATGAAATAAATCATAGCTTCACTTGACAATTAATGTTGTAAGTAGTAGCAAAAGAACCGGGAAACAATCCAATCGAAGTAGTACTGATATGTTATACCTCAGGAACCAAGACAGACAAAACGTAGCTACACATCCTTGTGTTGTGTTGGTTGAAATCGGACCAAAATTCTGGCAAGAAGGATTGTACTTCTAAGGTAAATCTCCGAATCTGAAAATGAAGAAACTTTGAAGTCGTCACATACATAACTTTTCCAATACATAGACATTTTGTTTGTGTTTTTTCCAAACATTTTCTCACTAGTTTAACGGGAACGTCCAGAGAGGAAGGGGAAGGGGTGAGAGTGGGGTAGATATGTTCTTTGTAAGTCCGACATTATAAACAGAAAAAGACTAAATTTTTGGTGACACGTAGCTTGTGAAACCACTCAGCTGTGGGTTTGAATTGTCATCACAAACGTCTTCCGTCCTGATTTCTCTAAATGTTAACGCTGGATTTTATACCATTGTAAGAAAGTTTAGCGTGTTTTAAAGACAGGATCGAGACATGCATACCATTGAAGATAAGAAAGGGCCGCAGATGGCACAACTTAAATGCAACACGTCTGATTGCTTGTTTCTGTTGAACAACGTGTGCCTCTTGCTGGCTGTATTAGCGTAAAGGATGTTCTTTAAATGACCCTATAAATATTAAAAGCATCGTTACGGCTAAAACATTTCTTTCGGATCCCAGTAAAGTAAAGTTGAGGGGATCTTACAAAGACCACAGTAAAAGGTGGATAGAAGCAAAACAAGAAAAGTGACAAATGAAAAAGAAGACTACTGTACGTTGTACCTTGACGCTGGAAATGTCTGGAGATAGCAGCGACATTCTGGATGGGTAGTTCCTTCAAAGAAAATTCAAGCGACAACAAGTAAGTAGGATGTAAGTCTATGTATTTAGCATATCCGACAGGTTATGTTCATTTGATAAGAAGTGTGAAGAAATCGGACCGCATCAGAGATACACGACATCAAGAGGACTGCTAGGCTCGATAACCTGGTGGACTCATCACAGCTCAAGGAAAATTAATACCCCTTTCACACGTATCCGGATATTTGTGAATACGTAGGTATGGCGTTCTAAGAAACAAAATAGACGCTACTCCACAAGTAGACAATAGGCTGGCGAGGCGAAGGCGGATAATTTAAATGTAGGACGTCAAAGGATGGACCCCAGGCTTAAGAACACATGCGCGCATGTTCTTTATGGAGGGCGATTGCACTCATGCGACTCGAAAACGTCAAGGATTTTACAAATACTTATCAAAAAATACATCCATCTGTTTTCAAAAACATCCGGATTCGTGTGGAGGGTACCTAGGGCAAAAATATATTATTCCTATTTTGTTGAACCAAAGACTAATGGCTACCTTTAGGCAGCGAGTGGTTATCGCTCACGAATATAGACTTTCGAGTGAGGATATCTTTGTTCGACTTCAAAACCGCCTAATCTGGCCCCAATGTATATTTTCACCCCAAACGTAACAAACTTACGATTTATCGAAGTTTTCCACACTGCAACCACAGACATATCTACCCCGCGGTGCTGTCTGAATGCCAACACATTCAAAGTGAAACCACTTCTCACAGTCGTCGCAATGGATCCATTTCAGGGTCTGCTTTTTTTGGGCGTCAGGTTCTTGGCAAAGATAAGCCTGGCAGCGCTCAGTGTGGAGGTCTCTTGTGCGCTTATTATCTCCACCATTCTGCCTAGTGGTCTGCTTTTTTTTCCTGCGCGCTGGATTGCTGTCCACGCTGGAGGACGGTACGTTGGATGTCTGTAGAGTTGGTCCTTCCACAGAGGAGCTGCTGGTAGTGGTAGATGATATCGGTAACATCATTGAAGGGGAGCTGATGGTTGCAGTAGAGAAAGGTAGTGTTGCTCGCACCGATGACGAGGTACTGGTGGTGGTAGACTCTAGTATCGTTACTGCCAACGATAAGGAGCTTCTGGTGGCGGCGGAGGGCTGACTAACGGCGGTAGACATCGGCAACTGCAATGTTGGGGAGCTCTGAGTAGCGGTAGAGGTCGTTACCGTTACTGGGGGCAGTGATAATGTGTTACGAGTAGCGGTAGACACCGTCGCTGGCACCGATAACGAGCCACTGTTGGCGGTATTGCTCGGTAACGTTACTGTCACTGATAGAAAGCCCCCAGTAGCGAAGGAGGACGACGCTGTTACTGAGGAACTCGGAGTAGCTGTGGAGAGCGAAACCGTTACTGGCACCGATAGAGAGTTACTGCTGGCGGTGGATACGGGTACCGTTTCTCGCAACGACTGACAATTGCTGGTAGACGTGGAGGATGGTACAAATGTCAGCGGAGAGCTATCAGTGGTGGTAGTGCATAGCATTTCTGCGGTGGAGCCGATGGTGCCTGAGCTAGCGGGTAGTGCCACTGCAGAGCTAGTTGAGGACGTGTTGCCGTTATCAAGCTGAAAAACTAGATTGTCCTTTGAGGTCAGAATTTGGCGTAAGTTTCCTACTCCGTAGTTAGAAGGGTGTTTAAAGTCTATTCCCCCTGGCATGTTGGTGACGCTCAGACGAGACTGATTACGTTTGACGTCTTTATACGGGACTTTTGCAGATCTTCCAAGTAACTCACCTGCCATGAAAAAAAAAACACCAAATATTTAAGACAAAACTTTCTCAAGGACTTATTTTCTCTTCAGGAAATCTGAAGACGCACGTTAGGAGAGTTCACTTATCAAAGTCGTCAGAGGCACTGGCTTCCCAGTGCTTCTCTTATTTAGCTTATTTGTTCGATTTACATGGCATAACGTTCACATGAAACTTAAATAATAGGAGAAGAATATCAGGGTCTAGGAAGCGCCGGCCTGAGCGGACTGCTTGGTGAGGAGGGGGATTTAGATATTTCAGTAGCGCCAGGCGGCCATAACATTAATATGTTACTCACTGTATTTTTTGTTGAAAAGTTCTTGGACTTGGCGCCGCAACAGCACTTTTTCTTCCTCACGAGATTGTCTTTGTTGCAGTCCCCTTCCTGCAAAATAAGTTTGAGCACATGATGTAGGATACTGGATCAAGAAAGACATCTGCACTGGACGGATCTGAGCCGCACATTCAGGTAGCTCCAGAAGGAGAGGGGAGTGAATTAATGCGCCATTACTACAGAAGTGAATTGGAACCATAATTTTAGACGGCAAATACCTTCTCCGTTAACAAAGGAAAAGAATTTTCCTGCCAACTGGGACGTTTCTGCAAACCGCACTGCAGTAGGATGGCCGTACACATCCATGGTCCCAGTACCATCGTTGTCTGATATAAAGAGGCACCTAACCCCTAGATCTTTCAGATTATCGCACTACGAATAGAAACAAGATTTGAAATGTTACGAATGAGTAGCCATAGATCTTAAAGAACAGTAGATCTACCGGTCCTGTCACTCTAATCATTATTCGCATGGATAGCATATTTGCTAACCGTCTGATTGGCAGTGGAGTCGTTGACGCTTGGGAGTTTTCCTGGAAGACAAGTGGTTTGTGCAGGTGCGCATGTGGCGGGTTTCTCATCAGGTTAGGAGCTGCCTACAACTAAATTTGCTTGATTTAACCATATAAATTCTACTAATCGAAAGTACTTTGGCTGAACTACCAGCAGCTATTCTCTACAGTCTTTACCTTCGGCATAATACCGGATGAACAATTCATTTTGATTACCTCATTACTTATTCTTTTTAAGATCCTTTTGATTTGCTCTCTTGTTGAGAGGATCTTTTCCGTTTTAGCCCGGCTGTTATAATTAGCTCGCTCCTCGGCGTTGAGCCTCTTGGACCATGCATCTGCCAGACACTCATTTCGTTCCTGGAACGTCATTTCTTTCAGGGATTCTGTTGAGAAGCCATTATTTCTCATAAAAAACCAGACAAGGATGGCAAAAACGAGACTTTTAGAGATTTTGGTCTTTAAATTGACATTTTTGTTCAACGAATGCCTTGATTCCGACGGAGTGCTGTAAACTTCTTATAGTTTTGTATTCTTTGTGGGTTCTCTAGAGACATTTGACATGACATGATGAGATAAATCTCATCAATTAAGAGGGGTAGTTTCGGTAGTTTTCATATAAAGGTATATTTTGAAACATTACTCCTCTTTGCGGAAAACAATAAAATTTTTCGAGGTCACATAAACATACCGTCTATTTGGGCTGTTTCCTTGCAGAAAAGATGAAAACCATTCAAGCGTGACTTGTTGACACTGCGGAATGAAAAGTGAAAAGAACATCAATTGCAAAGAGGCATTCAGTTTTCAGATACTTCAATAACTTTTTTATAATGCCTCTAATTCGTGTTTTCCGATAATTCGCTGAAATCCGAGCCTCGGAAAACAACCTCTACTGAAATCCCGGAAAGAAACATCCTGAAGAACTGATATTTAGTTGTACATGAACACGTTCACTAATAATAAGCAGAACGTATGAACTATCATGACGAGCGAAATGAAGAATCAACTAGGTAAGGTTAGGGTTAGGGTTAGGGTTTAGGGTTAGAACGGTTAAACGGTAGAGAAAAGGAATGATCGGAGAATAGCGGGCTATAAACGTACTGCACACATACTTGGACATAATGATACGTGAATTGCTCAGACAAAGCACCCCGAAGCAACCTGGCAAAGATATGAAAGAGCTCTTGGCAAGAACTGAATTGCAGAGAAAGGAAATAGTAGTGGACATGTATTTAAATGCTGCCGGCGTTAAAAGTGATTGCGGTTGTCAGCCGGCACGAGCTACAAATACCAAAAATTCCGCTACTAATTGCTGACAAAATAGCAATTGAGTGACCTCTCACTTTTTGCGAGAGTCAGAAAATCGATTAGCCATTGGCGAAATCACTAAACGGTATCATTCAGTCGGCCAAAGTTGTTTGTTATAGGGGTTTGGCACTGCATTGGTGGGAGTCAAGATGCAGTGGATAAAGATCAAGACACCTGACACTTGTTATTGATACCCCAAGACATTCTTAGGACGAAATGTCAAACGCCAAAATCTCGCATAAGAGCGGCTGAAAAGTAAATTAAACAGCCTAAACCTGAAAAACGATATTCTTACAAAAAAGACTCTGTTTTAGCCCTAGCTTAACAACCAAATTATTGAAATAACTCTCTAGTCTTCTCGGATAAGGACGATAAGCCGGAGGTCCCGTCTCACAATCCTTGTTCATTAACTTTGTGGTACGTTAAAGATCCCACACACTATTCGAAAAGAGTAGGGACCGTGTTCCCGGTGTTGTGGTTTGACCTTTGTATTACAGAGGGCCATGTGTTAGAAAACTCTTACTGTGTTAATCATGTATTACCCTCTCAAAATAAAGAACATTGTATTGTATTGTATGGTATTGTAGTCAGCCATCGGATACTTCACGTCCCCGATTCCTTGATTCTGGCTGTATTTCATCGCTACGTCGCCAAAAAATAATTAAAATGGCAATTTTACGGAAGAATAAAAATGTGTTACAGCTTAAACGGCCAGAAAAAACGAAAATATTGAAATAATTTCTTAGTGATCATTATCCCGATAAGTGTAGCCAGCCATCGTATACATGGCATCCGGTATTCACGGATTCTGAATGTATTGATCGCTCCTTCGCCGAAAAATAATGAAAATGGCAATTTTAAGGAAGAACCAATGTGTGTTAAAGTTGAAACGGCTCGAAAAACCGAAAATATTAAAAACAACTTCTCAGTGATTACTAGCCGGTATAAGTGTAGCCAGCCATCGTATACGATGCCATCCGTTATTCTCATGATTCGGGTGTATTTGCATCGCACTACTTCGCCGAAAAAATAATAAAAATGGCAAATTTAAGCAAGGCAAAAGTGTGTGGTTAAAGTTGGAAACGGCTAGAATAACCGAAAATATTGAAATCGCATTCCTCCTTGATCATTAGCCAGATATAAAAGTATCCAGCCATCGTATACGATGGGCGTCCGGATATTCCAATGATTCTTTTCTGGGTGTAATTGACACCGCTATTTCGCCCAAAAATAGCGAGGAATGTCAATTTTGAGAAGGATAAATATGTGTTAAAGTGTGAAACATGCTAGAAAACCCCAAAATATTAAAATAATTTTTCTTAGTGATCATTATCCAGTATAAGTGTAGCCAGCTCTCTCGTATACGATGCCGTCCAGGTATTCATTGCGATTTCTGGCTGTTATTTGACTCGCTTTGATTTCTCGCGCGAAAAATATGACAATTGGCAATTTTAAGGAAGAATAAAATGTGTGTTAAAGTTGAAACGGCTCGAAAAACCTGAAAATATTGAAATAACTTCTCAGTGATTACTAGCCGTCTATGAAGTTGTAAGCCAGCCATCGTATACGAATGCCATCCGGTATTCCACTAATTTCTGGGTGTATTTGATCGCTAACTCCTTTCGCCGAAAAATATTAAAATGGCAAATTTAAGCAAGCAATAATGTTCGGTTACGTAGTTGAAACGGCTTAGAATAACCGAAAATATTGAAATAACTATCTTCTCCAGTGATTACTACGCCGGTATAAGTGTAGGCCAGCCAATCAGTATACGATGCCTCATCCGATAATTCCATAATTCTGGGCTGTCAAATTTGATCGCTACGTTCGCCGAAAAACTAATTAAAATGCGCAAATTTAATCTAGAACGCAAAAACTGTCGTGTATAAAGTTGAAACGGCTAGAATAAAACACCGTGAAAATATTGAAATCCAGTCTCCCGTGATGCATTCAGCCAGTATAAGAGTAACCCAGTCCCCCCCCCGCGGCCATGCGTATACAAGACGGCGTCCGGTATGACTGGGGTTCTGGGTGTAATTGACCCGCTATTTCGCCCAAAAATGGCGACAATGGCAATTTTGAGTAAGAATGAATATGTGTTTAAACGTTGAAACAGCTAGAAAAACCCAAAATATTGAAATAATTTCTTAGTGATCATTATCCAGTGAATAACGTGTAGACCAGCCCTCGTATAACGATGCCTGTCCCTATTCAATTGATTCTGGGCTGTATTTGATCCGCTTTTTTTTTCGGGGCCGGAAAAATAATGAAAATGGCAATTTTAAGGAAGAATAAATGTGTGTTAAAGTGAAATGGCCAGAAAAACCCAGAAAAACGTTGAAATCATTTTCCCAGTGATTCATTAGCCGTTTTATATAAGTGTAGACCAGCCATCGTATACGATGGCGTCCCGTAATGCCTTGATTCTGGGTGTACTTGATTGCTATTTCGTCGGAACACAAATAGTAACAATCGGTGATTTTTGAGGAGGAAAAATATGTGTTTAAGTTGCAAACAGCTAGAAAAACCCAAATATTGAGATAACTTCTCAGTGATTATTACCAGTCAAATAAAGTGTAATGGCGCAGCCATCGTAATACGATGATGTCGCGGTATTCATTGCTAATTCTGGAGTGTATCTGGTAGTCGGCTACTTCACCGAAAACATGATGAAATGGCAATTTTAGGGACAAGAACCAATGTGTGTTTAAAGTTAAAACGGCTTAGACAAAAACCGAAATTGTGGAGATGATTTCTAAGTGATGACATTGAATTAGCCAGTGTACAGTGTAGCCAGCCCATCGTTATACGATGGTGTCCCGTTATTCCTTGGTTCTGGGTGTAATTGATCACTATTTTCGTTCGCCAAAAATAGTGAAAATGGAAATTTTTGGGAGCATAAGACGTGTGTTAAAGTTTGAAACGGCCAGAAAAAACCCGACATATTGGAATCACTTTTCAATGAATATCAACCAATATAAGTGAAGCCACGTCATCGCTTATACGAGGAGTCCGAGTTTCTTTGATTCTGGGTGTATTTGATACGCTATTTCCGCCGAAAAAATAAAGAACAATGGCAATTAAGTAGGATGAATGCTGTGTTTAAAGTTGAAACGTGTAGAAAAACACGAGGTATATTATTGCAATTACTCTTCAGTGTAATATTAACCGGTACGGATGTTACCCTGTTCGTCGTATACGATTGAGGTTCCGGGTGTTGTTGTGGGTACTGTCCATATAGTATACGATTGACGGCTGATAGCCGGCGTACCGATGGTGCATTTTCAGCGGCTCATCGACCCATAGGGATGCGAGTGAATCGGGTGAAATTAAGCCCATAATGCGGAGCATATCGAAAGAGAATCCCTGTTACCACATCATAATGCCAAAACTTTATCACAATGCCAAAACTAACGTCACAATGCCAAAACTACTTCATAATGCCAAAACTACTTTCATAATACCAATACCACAACTACCTCACTCATAACCCCTAGAACTACTTCGTAATCCTAACAGTGACTTTGGTCCACTAATGATGCTCCATACCCCTTTAACACTCGAAACTCTCACTTTGGACTATTTGGAAATATTGCTAGTCTGACGATGAATCAATAGAAACAATAAACGGACCAGATTACGTCGCATGCCACTCTTTCAGTTCAGACAAATACAACCTGACTGCGGTCCACTAGTTTCAGTTCAGACTTTGATGAAAATAACTTTACCGAAAGAACGATTTAGATAATCACGGTAAATTCCTCACTCAGGTCTTTCTTGTCGCAACTTTTATCACTCTCGCCAGTTATTTCACCAGCACATCAGTTTTATGGCGTGGACCATAACTACCCAGCCACTCGGAACCGCACACCTCTACGCGGAGGTACGTAGGCAACCAATGATCGAAACAGAAGCTCAGCTTCTGGAAAGCAAAGGTAAAGTCTGTATACGAGCCCAAGTGTCCCCTCAGGCCGGAGCTTATCCCGGTTTCAGTGGCATGACGAGACTAAGGAGTATTTCATACTCCACCCTGTGATGGATGGGATTGCTAGTCCACCGCTGTAAATTCGCTGGTACCCATTTATCACCTGGAGTGAGAGAGGCACCCTGAGAGTCTTGCCCACTAACCCAACACAACACAACGTCCCAGGCCATGGGCCCGAACCCGACCTCTCGGCTCCGGAGTCGAGCGCAACCTAACCATGAGGCCCCGCGGCAAAGGATTACTACTTGTCAAATTTACACCGTCATAAACTGCTCGGTGAATAACCTCAAATTTCACTCTATATTAAAACAGTGGATAGCGTTGAACGCGAGCGCTGATTGGCTACTATAAACTCCGGATATCCTTTGCTCACATTCACCTCCGAGCAATTCGCGCGGGGGGAAATTTGCCGCCCGAAATGGTCTAATCTTTTGCAGGATCAGGAATAAAAATTGAGTTTCAAATCATCTTTTTAATGCACTATAATTATCTCACTATTTACAACAAGTCACCGCAGTGGTCGGTGGCTAGTGGTGGATATTGTACCACCGACTAGCCACCGTCCACTTCGCGCGGATGAATAGTTGTTAATTATTATATGACTAGCTCCGTGAGCGGGCCTTCTGAGGCGGGCCAAGATCAATCAAATCCCGCGCTGGTGATTGGCCTTGCTACCCGAAGAAGACCAAGATGGAGTTTACAATGCGCGCGCAAACCCGCAACATCAATGCTCATTTTTTTTTTGGTGTTTTATATGCCATATAATATATTTTTTCATTGATCTTTATTGACCAAGCTTGTTCGGTCAAGCTGAGATGGATATTAGCCTCGTTCCGATTTTTTTGCGTGTTTTATGGACCCCGAGACGAGCCCCAGTGGAACATTTTGGAAATATTTGGCTTCCAGTCAATCAAAAAAGGTTTTATTTCAAAAATGCTAATTCTGATAGCTCCAAAAGGTCTAGATTAGCAGCAACAATATAGAATAGTCGTATAAACATAAGCAACTTTCTTTAATAATTTTCCAGCCATGTTTCGACGGTACAATCCGTCATCTTCAGTGTTACATAGTTTTTGAAATCGCCGTTGAATTTAAAAGCGCGCGGCGATCTTACAAACTTCGTTACATTGCGTTGTCAATATTGCGTATTAAATCAAAACAGAACAAAACAAAAATTTTAAATGAGTGACGCTTAGTTCCTTACAGGGAGAGGAGTCAGGTTAATGTGTTTTCAACCTGCTGGTTTGAAATCGGGGCTTCGTCCCCATTTTATATACATGGATTCCTTAAGCTTCACATTGGTTACTTTAGTGGCTGCAGAGTCCAGGCAATCCTCGAAGCAATCCTGTAGTAGCAGGAATGCCTTACAAAACTCTGAGACTCTGCGATTTTAACAAAACCGTTGTCGAAGATCTGTCCTGAAAGTATGTGCTCGTTTTCCAGCGCCACAAACTCGTGTGGAGAAATGTCGGCCTGGTTTCACCAACATAACAAGCATTACAACTTGCCAACTTACTTTCAGACAGATCTTCGAACGTTTTTTTAAACATCTGCAGAGTTCAGAGTTTTGTAAGGCATCGATCGCTAACATTCCTCCGGGTGACGCCCGCAGTAATTTGGGATGCACTTTCAGCGAGGTATCACCCATAACGAGTGAGACGACCTGCATCTAGTTGTGTGTCTATTTGTGCAGTTGATACCCGCCCCCATCGTGTTCGGGGTGGGTGGTTTGTGGGCCTTGGGTAGGAAGGTAATTTGTTCACCAAGCGTTTCATTTCATATTTGGCACATAGAAGGTGTTCAAACTTAAACACTAGGATAAATCCAAGATTATAAGTGCGTTCGAAGTTCAATGAATTTAAGCTAAAATCATACAAACACAGAGATTGTATCCAGGGTTTCAAATTTGGGGGTCCTTCTAGACCCCTTTTCTGAAAAATTTTTTTTTTTTGGGGGTCCATTGCAAAATTTTGGGGGTCCAGCTAATTAATATTCAAGAATTAATATTCGATCTGTTGCCTCTTAATTGCTGCTTGCAGTACCCTTTCAGACATTTCTAATTGCACAAAATAAAGTCTTATCCCTCCCAACGAAATATGTACTTAAAATGAATCATTTAATTTGTTTGAAACTGTTTTTCCTGTTGATTCCTCGATCAAATGTATGGGCTGTCCAAGCTCACATCCGATCACAATTGCAAAACGTTTCGAGGAATCCGTATTGCTAGTAGGAATTCTGTTGGCTCCAGTTGACAATGATTCTAGATCTCCACAGCAAAAAACATAACAGAACTGAATCTAAATTTCCGCAAAAGAGATTCAATTATTATGTTTAACTACGCGTGAGTTGGAATAAAAGAGTATACAAATGTAAGTGAGAGATACGCAGTTCATCGACGGCTCGTGCGGCCTTGACTTCGCCGGGGGGATGGCCAATGTTAATAACCAAGCGATTAAATACATTCAAGTTTCAATGTTCAACACGTTAATTATAAACACTCAACTCCGAAGACAAAGTTTGCATCATTTGCAAAACCAGACAGAAGGGTCAGGCAAAACAAGAACCGAGGACGATGACACGTGCTTGCCCGGAATTAATATCAACAGAGTCAGCCACAAAAACCAAAATATAACATACTTTGCCTTTGGATTCTCTGTTATTTTTGCTCACGATTAAGCGAAATATTGCTTGAAATTCACTTGGAAAGCATGCAACAAACTGAACTTTTGACTGAAATGCTTTTATTCACTGGCGACAGATCACAAAGTGTCGCCGATTGTCTCACCTAAAACACAGCTCTGATTCATGTCACGCAACACGTGCTAATTCAAAACTCAACTTCTGAAGCCAGATATCACAAAATGAAATTATTTTGACTACAAAAAATCCGAAAATAGCAGCTTACCTTGGAATTTAAG
>NC_090883.1:45185237-45190237 GCF_036669925.1 Montipora capricornis
CGTTGGAGCATACAAGTTTACGAGAAGAAAGGGAGAGTCTTGAAGGAGTGCTTCCACAAAGATATAACAGCCTTCGTTATGCTCCAAATAATTAACAATTATTCCTCGAGCCCGAATGGGCTCTGAGTCAATAGCCTATGAGGCCGAAGGCCGAATAGCCTATTGACTCAGAGGCCATGAGAGCGAGAGGAATTGTTTTAGTAAAATCCAACTAGTTGGTCAAAAAAATATCGAGACAAAACATCTTTCGCTCGTTAAAGCTAGACCTTAATTGTTGTTTTGGTTTTCAAAGCCGGCGCTTTTCGCTACTAGTGGGCTATAACAAATAGCCTACCAGTAGCTCAACCAATCAGAACGCAGCATTGATAATAGACCACTAGTTGGATTTTACTAAAACAATAATACCTCTGCTGTGATTAGTGTCGTGGGCGAAAAACATATTTTGCCTCGCAAATGAAACTTCCATCGAGTTATACTTTCACAGGAACTGTACGTTTCTTGCAAAAAGGAAATATCTGCGTTTTGCTTTTTAATCCACGTAAAAATTGTTTTACGTATTTGAAAATCACGAATCCCTTGAGCATTCAAAGATACCAGATTGAAGTTGTAATTCGCCACGCTTAAAAGTGTTAAAAGAACAAATCGCATCCACAAAAGGGACTAATGCCAAGCTGACCATGAAAATAGTAAAACTAAGGTAGCTTTGAGAAATTGTTACACACATTGAAATTTAAAGCATCCGTAAAGATCACACGGCACACAACGAATAACAAAGCACCACATATAACAAGACACAAACCCATATCTTCGAGACAAGTTGTATGGGAATGACATCTCCAGGGGTCACTCATTTTTTACATGGTCCCGGCACAGAAAAGAGTAACTGGATGCGAACTCCCGCCAATTCATACACGAAGAAAATATTTTCGCATAATTTTGGAATTGGATAACGAGAGAAAACAGCAATCAAAGAAAAGGTTACGAGAAACACTTGCTGCAGTTCTAACTCATTTGAATATGCAAAACATAACTAATTCGTATTTATGTGTAACCTTCCCTGTTACGATGCCTGTCGTTAATGTGATTCAAATTATACTTTAGATACGGCAAACGCCAGCTTATATCCACATGACAGTGACCAACTCGAATTAAAGCTCATTGGCTACTTCGGTCACTGCACACTTTTAGATACTCTCTCGACTAGCTAATTTCTATCTGAGTGTACTTTTTTTTCTGCAATCATCTAATTACTAAATTAAAACACATTGAATCTATTGAACGATCTATAGCCAAAAAGAACAATACACTAAAAACTCACGACGGGAAGTGGAAGCCTTTCCTTTGCGCTCAATGATACAACGGCTCAAACGAATCCATTTGAGTAAGTTACCCAAAAATGTAAACTTTCGTGTGTCTGGAAGTTTTAAAGATAAAGAATATGTGTAATACAGTCTGTATGTAGGCCTTAGTGTAGTAGTATATATTGTACGAAAGCAAGCAAACAAAATAAGGTTCATAAACCAAATCCCTCAGAAATTTCTCTTTATCATTATTATCATTATCATTATCATTATTATTATTATATTATTATTATTATTATTATTATTATTATTATTATTATTATTATTATTATTATTATTATTATTATTATTATTAGTTTTTCCTTCTGCTGTAACGTTCCAGATATAAATTTGCTTGCGTAACTGTTCAGAAGTTCAGAAGTTGATGAATGGTTCTCTTTCCGGTCGTAAGCGTTTTTCAGTTTTTGACTATTAACAATCTCTTCTTCAAAAAAGCTCAGGCTTTCCTTGAGTTCGCTTACTGAATGATCGGTGTTCTTGAACTTGGCACATCCCTTTCTAGCTTCTCGAACAGCTCCATGGTGACGAGTGACGCTGTGGGGATGGGGTAAGTGTTGTACATGAAATGACTGTACCTCATCGGGTGGAGTTAATTTGACCTCGGACCCAAGCTCCGTGACCAATTTTGAAATCATCAGCTGTTATTTTCATCAGCTATCGTGGACTCGGAGGCAGAAAATGCTCATTTCCAGCCAAGTGCGTGGGGATTTTTGACGGCGAAACATTCACCGAGGTTCGCAAATGATGGGGCTTTAGATTTGCGTGAAAAAAGCGCGGCTGTGATGGATTTTCGAGGCGCAAACCGCCTCTGAGCTGACTACCGTCGAAATCTTAGTGTGCAGCCTTGACTTCGTCTTAGAACAGTAAAAACACGGAATTCCCGAAACGGTAAAATACACCAGAGTGTGTCAGTTTTATTCACGTTAAATTGAGCGTTTTTTAGGCTTCATAATCGACGGTATTTTATTTCCCATTCAACGTCTTATAACAAGTTTAAATTTTCAACGGCTGCCTGTAACGCAACACCGCTTGCACTCAAAGGTCATCTTCCCACTAGTAATTAATTATTACACGCTCTCTAGTGACGCGAACTTGGGCTGCCTATGATAATACTATACTATATATGTTGCAAATCAAAACTCCTTTCAGCCATCAGTACGCACTAATTACGGTATAGCTCCATTTAAATTCTCCGCAGTAAAAATTTGGGAACCGTTCCACTCGAACTTAAAACGTTTCCCATACCCAAAAGTTTTCTACTGAAGACTCAAAAGTAAACGGACCATAGTTTTAAAAGTAGTTTAAAACTTGCTGTGCAATATGCAAAACATAACTAATTCGTATTTATGTGTATCCTTCCCCTGTTACGATGCCTGTCGTTAATGTAATTCAAATTATACTTTAGATACGGTCAACGCCAGCTTATATCCACATGACAGTGACCAAGCTCACTGGCTACTTTGGTCACTGCACACTTTTAGATACTCTCTCGACTAGCTAATTTCTATCTAAGTGTACTTTTTTTTCTGTAATCATCTAATTACTAAATTAAAACACATTGAATCTATTGAACGATCTATAGCCAAAAAGAACAATACACTAAAAACTCACGACGGGAAGTGGAAGCCTTTCCTTTGCGCTCAATGATACAACGGCTCAAACGAATCCAATTGAGTAAGTTACCCAAAAATGTAAACTTTCGTGTGTCTGGAAGTTTTAAAGATAAAGAATATGTGTAATACAGTCTGTATGTAGGCCTTAGTGTAGTAGTATATATTGTACGAAAGCAAGCAAACAAAATAAGGTTCATAAACCAAATCCCTCAGAAATTTCTCATTATCATTATCATTATCATTATCATTATCATTATTATTATTATTATTATTATTATTATTATTATTATTATTATTATTATTATTATTATTATTATTATTATTATTATTATTATTAGTTTTTCCTTCTGCTGTAACGTTCCAGATATAAATTTGCTTGCGTAACTGTTCAGAAGTTCAGAAGTTGATGAATGGTTCTCTTTCCGGTCGTAAGCGTTTTTCAGTTTTTGACTATTAACAATCTCTTCTTCAAAAAAGCTCAGGCTTTCCTTGAGTTCGCTTACTGAATGATCGGTGTTCTTGAACTTGGCACATCCCTTTCTAGCTTCTCGAACAGCTCCATGGTGACGAGTGACGCTGTGGGGATGGGGTAAGTGTTTTACATGAAATGACTGTACCTCATCGGGTGGAGTTAATTTGACCTCGGACCCAAGCTCCGTGACCAATTTTGAAATCATCAGCTGTTATTTTCATCAGCTATCGTGGACTCGGAGGCAGAAAATGCTCATTTCCAGCCAAGTGCGTGGGGATTTTTGACGGCGAAACATTCACCGAGGTTCGCAAATGATGGGGCTTTAGATTTGCGTGAAAAAAGCGCGGCTGTGATGGATTTTCGAGGCGCAAACCGCCTCTGAGCTGACTACCGTCGAAATCTTAGTGTGCAGCCTTGACTTCGTCTTAGAACAGTAAAAACACGGAATTCCCGAAACGGTAAAATACACCAGAGTGTGTCAGTTTTATTCACGTTAAATTGAGCGTTTTTTAGGCTTCATAATCGACGGTATTTTATTTCCCATTCAACGTCTTATAACGAGTTTAAATTTTCAACGGCTGCCTGTAACGCAACACCGCTTGCACTCAAAGGTCATCTTCCCACTAGTAATTAATTATTACACGCTCTCTAGTGACGCGAACTTGGGCTGCCTATGATAATACTATACTATATATGTTGCAAATCAAAACTCCTTTCAGCCATCAGTACGCACTAATTACGGTATATCTCCATTTAAATTCTCCGCAGTAAAAATTTGGGAACCGTTCCACTCGAACTTAAAACGTTTCCCATACCCAAAAGTTTTCTACTGAAGACTCAAAAGTAAACGGACCATAGTTTTAAAAGTAGTTTAAAACTTGCTGTGCAATATGCAAAACATAACTAATTCGTATTTATGTGTATCCTTCCCCTGTTACGATGCCTGTCGTTAATGTAATTCAAATTATACTTTAGATACGGTCAACGCCAGCTTATATCCACATGACAGTGACCAAGCTCACTGGCTACTTTGGTCACTGCACACTTTTAGATACTCTCTCGACTAGCTAATTTCTATCTAAGTGTACTTTTTTTTCTGTAATCATCTAATTACTAAATTAAAACACATTGAATCTATTGAACGATCTATAGCCAAAAAGAACAATACACTAAAAACTCACGACGGGAAGTGGAAGCCTTTCCTTTGCGCTCAATGATACAACGGCTCAAACGAATCCATTTGAGTAAGTTACCCAAAAATGTAAACTTTCGTGTGTCTGGAAGTTTTAAAGATAAAGAATATGTGTAATACAGTCTGTATGTAGGCCTTAGTGTAGTAGTATATATTGTACGAAAGCAAGCAAACAAAATAAGGTTCATAAACCAAATCCCTCAGAAATTTCTCTTTATCATTATTATCATTATCATTATCATTATTATTATGATTATGATTACTATTATATTATTATTATTATTATTATTATTATTATTATTAGTTTTTCCTTCTGCTGTAACGTTCCAGATATAAATTTGCTTGCGTAACTGTTCAGAAGT
>NC_090883.1:45200237-45202737 GCF_036669925.1 Montipora capricornis
ATCAAAGGCAAATTGGCTGGACAATGGATTCCATTAAAGGTATCTCGAAGGGCCTCAGTTCCAATATCTATAAGAAGACGACAAAGACGGGCATAGTTGGTGTTTTCCCTCGTTGAGGAAGCAAAGGCTGCTGGACCAGATGCCATTATATCTGTTGGTCACAACAATAAAGAGAATCCGTAAATTAAGTTTTGTGGCAATAATTATCAGTAAGTAAAATTTAGCAACTGCAATCAAAAACAAATGTTGCATTTACAGGGCCCACTGAATTTACAAAGAGATACAGCTGTACAGTCTGTAAAAACAATTAATAGCCATCTAATCCATAAATACATGTATTTTAAAAGCTTTTTTTAAACTTTCTGTATCATGTACATGTAGTGAAGGTCATGAGTGGAAATGACTGCCTGTTTCTTGTTCAGTACTTTAATTAAATACTGAAGAATTCCAGGAATGAATGAATGAATGAATGAATGAATTTTATTTAAGTGTTGAAGTACATGTATTTAGCTAAATATAAGCTAATTGTGGACACTAAAAGAATATTTCAAATACAAACTAAAAAAAGGTAACACTCTAAAATATTCACAAATTAAAATTGCTTGATTTAGAGAAAATCTAAAACATTTACAAATAATTATTTATAATAACATAATTAGTCTTGACTATCTAAAATATTGACAAGTCTGTAGGAAAGATTAAAAACATTGTTTACCCTTTGAAAATATCTGCTTTAGTTCCAGAGATATTTAGATTTAAAGAAATTGTGTAAAATATGCAAATGAGAGGACTGATGACATCATTTACTCAATTCAATATAACATCAAGTATATAAATCGTTAATATTGAAATGAAAAAACGTTCTGTGTTTAAAAAAGATTAAAAACATAAGCTTTCAGCTATCAGTCTATAGCCTTTGACAAATGGAAAAGTAAGCACGTCAATGGAAATATATATGAAAGGGGATGCAAAATTTTTTAAAAAAATATAGAATACAAAAATGGAGTGTGAAAAAAGATGAGAGCTAAAAATGTAAATGAGGTCTAATTACAATAAAATGGAGTATTGCCAAGGCAATAGTTTTGAGTTATTTTCCACGTCAACGGTTTTAGCTGTGTGCCTAGATTCTAGTGTTTTTCTAACATGGTAATTGCCTTTGTCAATAACACCAGCATTATTGAAGTCAATAGAATTATTGTTTTGCCACGCATGCTTGGGAACATTTGAGCCTTTTTTTCATTCATCAAAGGCTATAGACTGATAGTCGACAACTTATGTTTTTAACCTTTTTTAACCAGAGGACGTTTTTTCATTTGAATACCCGGTATGTCTTATCCTGGTTACAGCCCTATTTTTACTTACAAAACTAGAGCTACGTATCTCGGTCAATTTGCAGCAAAGACCATTGAAACTTGGTAGGCTAAATGCAAGTTCCACTGGCAACACATCTACGGCTATTTAAAAAAATTGGTTCCCAATGGCAACTCACTCTTTTCTTTTCTCCTCCAACCTGATTTCAATATTTTTTGGTGATCTTTAATACATGTAAAACCAAAACGACATTTAACAAGGCCACAAACTCGACCCAACATATTCATAAATTATGCTTGCACAAGTGCTATGAAAAGTGATGCACTCAGTAAACAAGTGAAAGACTGAGTGAATTCCCCCAATACCATGGCATCTGACAGGATGCGGCGATGCGGATCCGCATCCTCCGCATAATTAAGATATTTTCCGCATAAAACTGAAGAAATGCCTGATATTAGTGATAAAGCAGCTGCTTACCACCCTCACAAACACAAAAGCCAAAGAGATTGACTATTTTGAAACTCTTATTTTCCTGAACATTGAAGAAAACATGCCATTTCGTTCTTAAGATGAAAGTTCGTAAGCAGTTTCCACTCATTTTTCAGGAATGAGCCTGGACTCTAGTTAAACTGTTTTCATAACATACCCTATAGGTTCGAAATTTTTAAAAAAGATACAAGGTATGAAAATTTAGCTGCAAGTTATAGTAGCAAATATTTAAATTGCATCATTTTGTAACTGGTAAAGTAGGGACAATCATTGCGATGAAGTTGTACAAAACAAAGAGCCCGCAATACGTGTAAAAAACCGCTGAAAATGGTGAATGATCGAGGAAATGGATCGTGGTTCAACCACATCACAATTTTGCTCCATATCTCCAAATTGAAACAAAATTCATGACAAGAAACAAAATATTTTCTTATCCCTTTATTTCTTTTAGCAAAAGTTTCGGCAAAATGCCGATTACTAAACCTTTTAAGGGTGAATGCTGGTCTAAATTGGGCGACTCGGCCAGATATCTAAATCACAACGGCAAAAAGCGACTGTATTGGTCGAAATTTCGAGTCCTGATTTATCATAAGCATGTACTGTAAATACATTGGACGGGCCTAATTATTAGTTCGATAAATGTTGAATCAAACATGTAACCAACCGGTAAGTCAATAAAATCACACCTTTTAAAAGAACA
>NC_090883.1:45207737-45257737 GCF_036669925.1 Montipora capricornis
TCGACCGACTTTTTTTAAGTCCGTGGACTTCGAAAAAAAACCTCTAAAAAGAAAGAACAGAGCGCCACAGTCCCAAAGGACGTCTATTGTTATCGCTATTGTTTTCTTGAAACAAAGTAGTGTATGCATAATGAAGTAGGGACCTTTGCGGAAATCTTGCCAAAGGATTTTAAATACCAAGTTATCTGGTCAATTTATGGAAAGGTATATCTACGTAAGAACGGGAGTAGCCCTGCGGTACGGCAAGATTTCCGCACAGGTCCCTACTCCATTATGCAGTCCATACGGACTTTAAAAAAATGATAAAAATCGGTGAATTTTTTGACTGAAATACGGAAAATTGAACATTTTCAACTTAATTTTTGCACTTTTCCAGCAATTTTAGCCATTTGTCAATTTTAAAATAAGCAAAAGAAGTGGAGTTTTAAGAAATCTTTGTACAAATACAGTTCAGATTCTCATATACAAAACAAACAGACCAAATAACAGTTTGCGGAAATTGTATGCCTACCTTCTTTTTGCTCTTAAAATTGTCCTTTGTTTCTTTGTCATTCACCAAAGCAAAGTGAGGGTTTGTTTTCTTTCCTGTATAATGTACGGCTCTTTTTGCCGAATCACGAGCGGTGCATAGAGAGGGCTCGCACGTTGAACAAAGCAGCGATATGCTCAATGATGTTTCCGAATGGATCACTTTTGCTTTGCTGACGCCACAACCACTCCTGTAGGTAGCTTTCAAACAGATCCACGGATGTTCCTGTACGAGGCATACTTCGTTTTACTCACCACCATGTATTTTCAATGCTCTGCGTGTGGGCACGCGTGTCTGGGTCGACGCAGTTTAGGCGATGGTTAACTGTGAGATGATGATAGCCCTCGTCTTGTAGGCAATCGTAAGCTTTCCACATGTCGCTCATCACGCGTGTTCCAGGCAATATTTGAGCGCGGATAATTGGCAAGAGTGTCTCTTTATCCCTGCGCTCTACCGGAACAAGGAAGCAGGCCTTGGTTTCGTGGCAAATGCCACCAAAGACCCACTGTCCTTCAATGTAGCGATCTTTGTGATACTTCATCTTGCCAAACTTGGACTCATCAATCTCAACAGTTGTACCAGGACCGCCTATTGGCCTCGCATGTTGTTGCATTATTCTATCTACACAAACCTCCCGGCAATAGTTATACCAATCTATCACCGTTTCTGTCGAGGTGGTTTCTTCATCTTACGCGGTTTCGTGAAATGCTTGTGTTTTGTTGTATTTATGCGCACAAGCTTATGTTATGGCCAATATTTTTTCAAGGGAAATCTTACTACCAGAATACCATTACTTCTGTCGGATTGAAGCTTGTCCATTGCAGTTTTTTCTAGAGCATCGCCAAACAAATCCATCTCCTGATGCAGTTGGTCTTTGCCATTTGAGTGCGTTTCCGCACTCAGGTTTAGGGCATTTCATTGACGACGAGAGCAGATTGTGCTCTTTGCACCACTCTATGCACCGCTCGTGATCGGCTAAAAGTCGGGATAGTTTCCATAAGTTTATAGTTGTTTCTTGAGGGGCGGCCATATTAGTTTTAAAATTCACAGTTTGATGAAAGAGAGGGGTTAACGTTGACTCAAAGATTTTATACTGCAATAAATTGTGCATAAAAAATTTCCCATATAGGATGCCCCAATCACAAGGAGGTATACTCTTCCGTGCAGTGTTCTTTTAAGTGTGCAGCACGGGGGATGAAAAAAACAAGCAATTCAGACATTCACAGATATACTCGGTTAACCTCCAAAAGAATTTTACTGGGTTCAACCTTAAGCCTAAAGGGTTACGGTTAGCATTATTAAGGGGTGACGTTGTTTCAAAAGAAGCAAAATCAGTGGATTTGTTGGTGGTCGGCACGGCACGCGTATATAATTACTTATCATTGTTATGTAAATTGTCGTCTTGAATTCCAGAGAAATATCATTATCAAGGTGTGAATCAGCAACTTGACACGTTAGCTTAGTGATCTATAAGAGGGACAAGTAATCCAGAGGTTTACAGTGGTACGGAGTTCAAGGCACACTGCGGGAGGAAAAAGGACAGAAAAAGCCGAGCGGGATCTGGAATAGAAAGACAGGACAAAGGAATCGAAAGAGAAAAGCTGGGACGAAAAGAAAGAAACACGGTGTGAGCAAAAAGGGAAAAGAAAAGAGAAAGGGAGAAAAAAGAGAGGGAAGGAGCGAGAGAGAGAAAATGAGGTCCACTTTTGATCATCCCGTAAGTACAAATTAACGATGTATACATTCGATTCCCTTGGGTGTACGTATTTGTTCTTCAAAACAATAACGCAAATGCATAATTAATTTATTCTGCATGCATAATGAAGTAGGGACCTGTACGGAAATCATTCCCGGTACACGTGAGCTCCGAGCAAGTTCTGGTACGCCTCGCGAAACAACAAGCAGCTTCAGCACAGCACGGTGACCGGCTAGAGATCAGTTAAGCTGTCTATTACTCGATTTTATTATTATTTTCTTAAATTAAGTTATGGCTAAGTGTCCCGTATGCTCAAAAATAGTTAGAAAGGGTTGTCGTGCTGTTGAATGTGATCACTGCCGGAAGTGGTGTCATTTCAAATGTTCTCTTCTTTCGCTTAAGCAATTTAATGCGCTTTCGATCACAAATGACCTGTGGCTATGCCAATGCTGCTCTCGTGATGTTTTTCCATTTTATGATCTGAACTACTATGAACTTCTGGAACTATCCTTTAACTCGTAACACATACTGTCATTGCTCCTCTTCTACATGTATATCATTTCTTCCATTTCCAGCCTCCCAAACCTTAATGATTCTGACCCTGACTTAAATGTTCCTACTAATATTAATTGTAAGTATTATACCCCTCATGAATTTCACTCTTCTGCTGACCTCTGTAATTTATCTAACAAATCCATTTCTTTCTTGCACTGCAGTACAGTCGACTCTCTCTTAACGGACACCTCTATAAGACAGACACCTGGTGCTGGTCTCGGCCGTTTCTTAGTCATTTTACTATAGCCAAACACTCTATAAGACTGACACCTCCATAAGACGGACAACGGACACTTTGAAATCGTAAACGGACACTTATGAGGTCCTGAATGTGACCGCAAATTACGATTTGGGAAGAAAAATTCTTGTACGCGACTCTTTTTAACACCAGACGTTTAATTGACAGCTCTTGAGTTGCCGCCGGAATACATTCAGTACAAGTTAAAATTAAATCAGTCATTGTCCCATTCGAAAAATAACTAGAGTTGACAACCGAATTGTATTGTAATCTTAAACAGGTAGGTTTCGTTCACTTAAAACAAACTTTAAACAGATGCGTATTCACTGTGCACAGGTTCAGCATTATTATCTTAAATTCCTGGGGTCATCTTACGTCGACTCTCTATAAGCCGGACACCTCTCTAAGATGGACAGCTGACGCCGGTCCCGATGATGTCCGTCTTAGAGAGAGTTGACTGTATCAGAAGTCGTTCTGCTATTATTGACAATTTGTAGTACATGCTGAGTACCTTAAATCATCCTTTTAATATGATTGGTCTGTCCAAAACATGGATTTCATCTAATAAGGATACTCTTGCAAATTTTTTTATCCCGGGTTATGATTTTATTTCGCAGCCCACCAAATTTTCTGTTGGGGGAGTTGAATATTTTATTGCTAATTCTTTGAGGTATACTATTAGGGATGATCTTAACTCTTCCTCTGACCAAGAAGAATCTCTTTGGATAGAAGTGCAGAACGATAAGAACAAGAATATTGTTTGTGGCATTATTTATAGGCACCCAAATAACCCTTGCAGCTATTTCTGGATAATTTTTACAAAACTTTTGATAAAATACACAAGGAGTCTAAGCTGTGTGTCTTTATGGGAGACTTTAATATTAATCTAAAAATTTGGTTTTATCAACGGAGTTGATAATGTAAATTGGCCACCGTACAGAGATTCTAAAAGCTGCTGTTTCGAGCGTTTACCCTTCGTCATTCGCTCTGACGAGCGAATGACAGCCCTTCGTTATTCGCTATGACGAAGGGCTACGGTAGAAACGTCATCTTTTAGTATCTCTGTACGGTTGCCTATTTACATCATCAACTCTGTTGATAAAACCATATTTTTGTATACTACTTCCCCACCGACGCAGCACCACAGTTTCTTTAGAAACTACCTCCTTCATTTAATATTAATCTGTTGAACTCTGTTTCCCATGCTCTTACAGGTGATTTTATTAATACCTTATCCTCATACTCCTTCCAACCTCATATACTGCATCCTACACCTATAACCGGTCATTCTGCTACTCTTATTGATAATATACCGGTATTCTTTAACTCTCTTGAGTATACTACATATAGTGGAAATATTATTTTCTCTTTAACTGATCACCTTCCAAATTTTTTATCCATTCACTCAATTCATCCTCTCCCTCTGAATAAGGAGATATAAATACAAAATAAATACAAAATAAATACAATATGTTCCATGGCATGGATAATATTTATGATATATTCTCCAGGGGCCGGTTCCTGAAAGGTGTAATAACTCTATTCCAGGGATAAATGTGCCTTATTCCAGGAATAGCTATATCCCCGGAATAAATTCTGTTTTGTTAGAATAGCAGATTTATCCCTGGAATAACTGTTATGCCTGGTATAATTTATTCCTCCTTCCAGGAACCGGCCCCAGCATTATAACTAGATCGAATGACATTATTAATTCTCATGTGCCTCTGAGAAAGCTTTGAAGAAAGGAAATCAAGTTTAGATCAAAACCTTGGATATCTATTGGCCTTCAAACGTCAATAAACACCAAGAATATATGATCGATATACAGGAAATTCATCAGGACTAGAAATCAGTGCCTGTATGCCAAATTCAAACTATTTAGAAATAAGTTAAATCATTTAATTAAAATTAGCAAGAAATTGTATTATGAGAACTATTTCAGGTGCAACAAGTTAAATATAAAAAATATTTGGAAAGTCATAAGACAAATTGTAGCCCTCAAACCCATGGCTTACGTTACCCCTTCTAAAATAGTTGTTAATTCCTCTAACAAAGTTTTGTACAACACTAATGACATTGCAAACGAGTTTAATGATTACTTTGCAAATATTGGGAAGACTTTGAGTCAAGCTATCCCAAGGGTTAATTGACTGTCACACTAATTTTTCAACCTTTCTTTTTAAGCCATTAACTAACAGCTTTTTTCTTAGTGCTACTTCTCTTCAGGAAATTCAAGATATTATTTCTAGTCTTAGATCTGGAAAAGCATGTGGCCCCTTTAGTATCCCTGTTCCCCTTCTGAAGATTTTAAAGTTAATGTGATCTCTAAGCCTCTGGAGATTTTATGCAATTACTCATTTTCCTCTGGCTCTGTTCCTGATGCTTTTAAAATTGCACGTGTTATTCCTGTCTACAAGTCTGGATCTCGTCTGTTGCTAACAAATTGCAGACCAATATCTCTTCTTCCAATTTTTAATCAGATTCTAGAAAAGTTAATTTTTAGTAGACTAACTAAATTCCTAGACAAAGACAGCATCTTTTTTTTCAGGGCAGTTCGGTTTATCGTACAAATCATTCAAGTGAGCATGCCCTATTGCTAATTTTAATTACTGATAAAATTCAGAGACAATTAAAGGTGGCCTTTTTCCTGTGGTAATATTCCTTGATCTCCTTAAAGCTTTTGACACTGTTGACCATAGCATCTTGCTAGCTAAAGTATACTCATATGGCACCCGTGGTGTGGCTTATGACTGGTTTGTTTCCTATCTATCTATTCGATCTCAATTTGTATCCATTGGTAATACTAAGTCAATTTCAAAACCAACTACGTGTGGTGTCCCTCAGGGTTCAGTTCTTTGGTCGGACCCCTCTTATTCCTTTTATATGTCACTGTGTTTGATTTTCACCTCTTTGCAGACAATTCAAATTTATTTTTAACACACTCATCCTTGGATTCTTTAGAAACTAGAGTGAATCAAGAACTGAAACATGTTCATGATTGGCTTTGTGCTAACAAACTGTCCTTAAATATTGATAAACCAAATTTTGTTATCTTCCACCCTTTTCAGAAAAAAACAGGTAAGAACATCTTGTTAAAAGTAAACCAAACACCAATTAAACAAGAGGACCATATCAAATATCTTGGAGTAGTAACAGATGGTCATCTTAATTTCAAGGAACAAATCCATCAGTTAAGTAAGAAAACTGAACGACTCTAGGGGTATTGGGATCCTAGCTAAGTTGCATCATTATTTAGAGAAAGAGCGGTTAGGAGAACTCTGTGTATAATCTTCCAATTAACGTCACCTTGCCGATTGGTAATCAGCGGAGAATAAAAAGCTTTCCACTGTTCAGAGTCAAAAACTAGCTCTGGCTGAAAGTTTCGTTTCCAGTAGTCTATAGCCGGTATTACAGTTTTCTTGGACAATTATTCCATGAGCGCGCGTTGGATATGAGGTGGCTATAATCATCTCATATCCAACAAGCGAGAGTGGAATAATTGTTTTATTAAAAACGCCCCCAAAATATAGAAAACTAGACTGCAATAAAAATAAAAAGGCCCAAAGGCCCGTGTTTGTAGATCATAGTGATATAGGTATAGGCCGATATAGGCCGATATAGGCCATGGAGGCTGACCCGATAGCATGTCAAGGACAGCTGGGACAGGTGGAAAACCGGGGACGACCTCGTAGGAGAGAACCTTGAGAGGAACAAATCCAGCTGCAATCCAATCCGGATACAGAAGAGGCTTGTTTTGGAAAGCAATTAGCTCATTAAGAAACAGGGGCTCTTGTAAGATATCAACAGTAGATTTAGGAGTCTGCATACGAGTACCGTGTTCCTTATGCTTAGACCAGGCATTGAGCAGTTCTTTATGAAAGGCAGGGATATCCCGATTAATATGCCGTTGAGAGAAGTCCAGAGCTAAGGTCATTTTACCAAGGTTCATGTTATCCACTCCAAGGAAGTAAGCCGTGAAGTGTTTCCAATGGCATCTTCCTCGATGAGAAGCCTTCTCAGTGAATTCAAACGAAAAGCTTGAATCTTTGTCTCCAACCGCGGTATGTTAAAGCCACCCTCCCTCAGGGGTAGCGCCAAGATATCTCTGTTGACAAGGGGGTGCTTGTTTTTCCAAAAGAAACCTTAAATTGCTTGCTCGATTTTAGAAATGGCCCAAGAGGGCACAGCCAATGATGTAACGTTTTACCATAAGGTGGATGTTAAGAGACTGTTTATTAAGAGGGCTCTTCCTTTGAGGCTTAGATCTCTGTGGCACCAAGCACCAATGATATTATTGTTCTTCTGTATTTTTTCCTCCCAGTTCCTACGTGAGCAATCGATATTACCAAAATATTGTCCTAGGATCTTATCAGGGATGCAATCATTATACTAGTCGAAGCCGTAAAGCTGATCAACACGATGTCTCAGCGAGCCGCACCACAGCACAGTCCCTTGCACTTGCTCTTATTAATCTTTGCTCCTGCAGCGCGCTCGTATCGATGAAAAACATGAAAAGTCTCCGTGATTGACTCGTCATCCGCCAAAAGCAGTGTCGTGTCGTCCGCAAACTGGGACAGCTTAAGCTCCGTTTCGGAACCAGGGGGAAGAATCCCACGAATCCTGGGGTTAGATCTAATGTTAACTGCCATTGTCTCCGCCGTTAAAACATACAAAGGCATGGACAGGGGACAACCCTGCTGTAGACCTCTCCCCAAAGTAATGAAAGCAGTAAGCCAACCGTTAGTTTTTACCGAACTGGACACCGAATTGTAAATAACTTCAATCCAGTGTCTCTAGACAGGGCCGAAACGAAAACGTTCAAGCGTCTTAAACAGAAAACTATGAGCCACTCGATCGAAGGCCTTTAGCTGATCTACAAAAATCATAGGAAGCGGGATTTTCTTTTCATCTGCATACGAAACAACATCATGAAGGAGTCGCGCATTATCATTGATAGTACGCTGTGTGATCGGAATGGACGATGAATGGAAACACTTTTTTCAGTCTATTCGCCAAGGCTTTGCTTAAAATCTTATAATCAGTCGTTAGTAGGGTGATCGGTCTCCACTTCTTAAGTAAAGTTCTGTCCCCTTTTTTAAAGTGCCTATGAAGTGAAATTTTTTTTCACATTTTTTTGAAATATACCGTTTGAAATACACGACTCCAAAGTTTGAGATGTTTCGGGTGAAAAATGACGATTTTACAAGCCTTCAAAGTTGTGCCATTTTGCCCTCAAAAATGGTCAAGGGAATCAGGGTCTGAGTTAGTCCAAAATATCTTACCGTGACGTCACTTTGTTCACACATTGAAGTTCCACTGGAAGCCAAGTGTTTTTAGAGCGAGAGGACATGTCAAGTGAGTCCGAAATTAACGACTGTACGCAGACATTAAGCCAACCCGAGGAAGAAGAAATGAAAGAAGAAGAGACGACTATGTCCAGGTTATATTCAGTCAGATCGAACCTTACCAGGATGAACCTTTAGCCGAAGATGACAGCTCGGGTGAGGGAAATGAAGTCGATGAAGAAGCAGACGAAGACGAAGACGGTGATTATTCCTCGCCGCTGCGAGACCGCGAGACGTCCTGCATGGCATGGTTATAGACAAGCGTGACACTAGTGCCAAACAAAGGCCAAAAATGTTTATAGAAATTGGCAGTCCGGCCATCAATTCCGGGCGATTTATCTTTTTCAAGGGAAATTACGGCCTTTCGAAGCTCCTCTTCCGTCAATTCGCCTTCACATAACGCACTTTCCTCCTCAGCCAACCTAGGTATTGCATCACATAAAAACTCGTTCTGTGCATTTTCGTTGCATGTATCAGCAGAGGAAAGATCTTTGTAAAAAGCGTGGATCTCCGATAATAGGCCCTTAGAGTCGGTCACAGTATCCAAGTTGTCCTTTGTGAGCATTTTAATATATAGTTTGGTCCGCCCTTCGAGTGTTCTCTAGGGACAAATTAAAAGTAACGTGTACTTTTTTCACCCTCTTCAAGATACTGCGCCTTTACGCGAATTTTAGTAGCTTCTAGTTCCTTAGAGTCAAGCTTTTTGAGCTTTTCCTTCGCGAACAGAGACTTCTCTATATCAGCTGTAGTTCCATTTCGAGCCCTCCCCTGAAGATAACTTAATTGATTCTCTAGTTGAAAACGCTCGTGGGACTGCTCTCGACTTTTAGCTCTTTTGATTGCAATCACCTTAAACTCTTGCTTAGCACGATCCCACCATCTTAAAGGATCCAAAAAGTCGTTAAACCTGTTCTTCCAATCGCCCCAAAAATTCTCAATCTCCGCTTGAAACAAAGTGTCATTTAAAAGCTCATTATTAAAGTGCCAATATCCAGTACCACGCTGCACCCTATCAAAATCCAAAACTAGCACTATAGAATAATGATCTGAATGCGCATATGGCCTAATTTCCACAGAAGTAACAAACTGATAAAGGACCTTAATACTAACCAGGAAAAATCGATACGTGTCCGAACAAATGAGTCACCAGAACCAACCTTGCCTGTCCATGTATAGTCTCGCTCGCCTCTATGTCTCTCCCTCCACATGTCCCTTAAATCGTGCCTAGCAGATATCGTTTTAAAACACCCGCGGCAGATTGACGAGCATCCAAATCCCCCCTTGCTTTTCCAAACGTACATCCGAAACGCAGTTAAAATCTCCACCAAGTATATTTACATAACCACTCGATAGGACAACCTCCAAATCCTTAAAGAAAACTCGCCTCTGGATATCGGTCGAAGGCGCATAGACACTTAACAACAGTAATTGTTTGATCATCCACATCCAGTAAAATACTGAAAATACGGCCATCACTGTCACTTCGAGTTTGCCTCACATTGTACTCCAGGCGCGAACTAATCAAAACTGCAACACCTCGAGCTAAGTTAGTTCCATGGCTAACAAATACCTCACCGTCCCAATCACGCTCATTTCAAGCTCAGCAGTCCAGTGGGTCTCTTGTAAACAAATTAGGTCGAAACGACCTCTTCGAAAAATATTGAAAGCAGTCTGCCATCTATCAGACGACCGAAGGCCCCTTGTATTTAAACTAACTGAAGTTGCCATCAGGACCAAAATCGAAAAATGAAAACCTGCATTTTGTGTACGCTGTTAAGAAGCCGATTGTTTTTTAACATGACTTTTGTCCCTTTGTCTCGCAATCTCAAAGTTAGGAACAGGATAATAACAATAATAACACTTATATAGCGCTTATCCGCATGCGTTCTAATATATAATATCTAATATGTATATAATATGTATATAATATATAATATGTATATAATATTTTGATCGACGGCTTGGTACTTTCGTGTCAGAGTCCGATTCCGCTGGACATGATCGTTTTCGACCATGTTCCTCTTGTATATCCATTTCTACTTCACTAAAACCATCTCGGGTCTGTTCATCTACGGGATTCTTAATTGTTTTGGGATCAACCTCAGTAACAGACACCTTCTCATTAGTTTTGGGATCAACCTCAGAAACAAACACCTTCTCATTAGTTTTGGGATCAGCGTCAGTGAGAGACACCTCGTTAGTTTTGGGATCAACCTCAGTAACAGACACCTTCTCATTAACTGAGCCAGACGCATCTTCTGTTGAAACTTCGTGAGATATTTGCTTATCCTTTTGACTACAAACATATGACATATGGCCTTTTTGCTTACAAATTCTACATTCAATCTGAGGGCAGCGCTTCCTTATATGTCCAACTTCATTACATTCATTACAAACAGGCTGCTGATTGTTATGGATTATGCGGCACCACTTTCCACCGATTTTAATAGAGTACGGAATAGAATTCGCTGTGATAACCATCTTAACCAACCGATTACCATTTTGGATTCCCGAAAGATCATGATTAGCCTTATACTTTAATCTAATAACATCACTCTTAATCTCACCGTATTGCATGTGATAATGATTCCACGACTATCTCATCCTCAACATACGAACGAAGCCCCAAAATGCCGATATTAGTAAAACAACCATGTGGGGGATGGACACCAACATAAACATCGTGAAAATCAAACCCTTCGTCAATAAGTGCATCAGCTCCTTCCTTGGAATCCAGCTCTGTAAGATACTCGTTATTCCCCAGATCTTTGAAAACAATAATAGAAGAAGAAACATCTTGTTCAATCGAAGTCTTCAGTAAACCAGCATTCATCTTGTACGGCAACTTAAAAGTGACCCTCCGACCTTTCCGGTCGACCTCGTTTAGTAAGCTCCTTAATTAACTCTTTTACTTGACGACTTCTCAACGATCACTTAGCTTAACGACAAAAACTAAAGGACAATGTCCTTTAAAACTAGTATAAATGAGGAACAACACTCGATGGAAAAAACCAACCACAGATGAAACATATTGACGAGCAGCTAACAGATTAACCCCTTGACTGCTCGCTTTTTTGTTTGTATTTGAGGCGGTCCGAAGGGCGGAGTGCAATGCCCAAGGGCCATACAACGCAGGAAGATGACATAACACGCCTCACGTGAGGAAGCACCCCCTAAACGGGGCCGGCTCGCCAAAGTCGCCAGGGAGTCGAACCCTGCCTCACGGAAAAACCACAAAGCCAGAAACCGGTCCAGGTCAATCCACAGAAAAAAAACAAAAACTCCAAAGCTCAACGTAATTCCGAATCATATCCAATACGCGAAGTCCAGAAGCCGGTCCGAGTCCTAATCCAAAGAAAAACACTGAAAGGATTGTATTCAAGAGATGCCTCGTCTGACTTACACCCCCTTGACTACTCGTAGCTCCTCTATTACAACACATAAAATAAGGGGTGATGTATAGTTTGGAATTTTTTTCTTGCATTTCGCCTTGTGGTAAGCATATTTACCTATCACACGAGTGTACGTACAGAACGCATGCGTATTTGGGACATTTGTACACACATTTCGCCATGTGGTAAGCGCATTTACCTATCACACGAATGTACCTACAGAACGTATGCGTATTTGTGACATTTGTGCACAAGCAAAAAAAAAAAAAAAAAACTCTTTTCGGGGCCCCGTGCTACTTTCGATCCTAGGAGGGAGAGATTAATCGGCCCCTAAACCATACGCGACTAACCCCTTGACTACTCGTAGCTCCTCTATTACAACACATAAAATAAGGGATGATCTATAGTTTGGAATTTTTTTCTTGCATTTTGCCATGTGGTAAGCACATTTACCTATCACACGAGTGTACGTACAGAACGCATGCGTATTTGGGACATTTGTACACACATTTCGCCATGTGGTAAGCACATTTACCTATCACACGAGTGTACGTACAGAACGCATGCGTATTTGGGACATTTGTACACACATTTCGCCATGTGGTAAGCGCATTTACCTATCACACGAGTGTACGTACAGAACGCATGCGTATTTGGGAAATTTGTACACACATTTCACCATGTGGTAAGCGCATTTACCTATCACATGAATGTACGTACAGAACGCATGCGTATTTGGGAAATTTGTACACACATTTCACCATGTGGTAAGCGCATTTACCTATCACACGAATGTACCTACAGAACGTATGCGTATTTGTGACATTTGTGCACAAGCAAAAAAAAAAAAAAAAAACTCTTTTCGGGGCCCCGTGCTACTTTCGATCCTAGGAGGGAGAGATTAATCGGCCCCTAAACCATACGCGACTAACCCCTTGACTACTCGTTTTTTTTTTTTTTTGTATTTAGGCGATCCAACGAGAGATGTGCAAGTCCCGTAAGTCTTGACAACAGAAAATGGAAACAACAGAAATGGGGATCGCCCAGGAGAGGGAGCACCCCCTAAACGGGGCCGGCACACCAAATTCGTCGGGGAGTCGAACCCCGCCTCTCCTACAGAGATAAAAAGTCTAAAACGCGAAACATGCTAATAAAAGGCAAAACAACAAAAAAGGATTAAAAACAGACGTGGAGATGAAAATAATAAGTGTAAGCAATATTTACAAGAGCGAATGAACTAGAAAGAGCAAACGAAGGAGGAACCACTAATGTGTCCAAAAACGCCGTTACCACCCCACTGGCGGAGGAAGTATTTGCGGCGACGGCTAGAGTTAAAACGTTTAAAATACAAAGGCAGATAAAATCGTACGCGGGCCTTTATACCAGAGATAAGGTGAACTGCACTGGGGGGCTGTGAGCGAAAACGGTGATCATTGCGCTGTGACCAGACCAGATATTTACAAACGTTCAACAGGTAGCAAAATACCCTGGGAACGCAACGCATCTCATCCGACGAAAAACCAAAGAGGGCATGGCGAAGAGAAATAGACGGAGCCAGAGGGAAAGCCCGGGAGAGTTGAGTCTGGACCCAAGCATACCCACTCTGAACAAGAGGACAAAAGAAGAATAGGTGTTCGAGACTTTCCAGCTGAAACCCACAAAAACAGGATAAAGGGATAGTGGGACACCATGAAGAAATGCGCTCGGCAGTATATAGGACCCCGTGGGCAATCTTCCAGTTAAGATCGGACACCTTGCGATCTAGGGGGAGGAAAAACAATGAACTCCAGGTGGCAGGCCAGTACAATGCACCAAAAGAAGGGAAAAACTTGGAAACGCAGTTGGGCACGGCAGGGTTAAGCTTGAGGAAGAGAGAGTAAACAAACTTGCAGGACATCGAGTGGACAGGAAAAGGGCCACCAACAGACCCACCGAAAACCAAACCAGAAGGGGACATGGAGCCACCAAGGGCCGACCATGAACGAAAAAGGGCAGAATAGAAGGGGGGGGAAGAAGCAGACGGAAAAGATGAAGGGCTCGAAAGAAAGGCGAGAGGAGAAACTCCAAGCCGGTCGAGAAGCCAGTACTTCAACGGAAAAACCCAACCATTTGGACAAACAACAAGGCGACGGACCCATTGAACCAACAGTGAGGACACCTTGAGGTCAATGGAGACCACCGAAAAACCACCAGCCTCCTTGGGATGAAACATTACATTGCGACAAACTAGGTCAGGCTTGCCAGACCACAGAAACTTGAAGACAAGACGGTTGAGCTCTGTACGCACCCACGGAGGCATATGGACCAAGGAGGCCACATACCAAACACGTGAGAGTGCCAGGGCATTAACGATGAGGGCCTTTCCGGAAAGGGAAAGGGCCCGGGAACGCCACGCATCAAGACAACGCGACACCGCGTCAATCCGGGGCCGCCAGTTAGCTTCAGCCAGGTCGCCGTGGCCAATATAAACACCAAGGACTTTAATTTTTGACGAGGTCCAAGCGATGTCAACAGAAGTAGAACCACTACGAAAACGCCAAGGACCAAGCCAAAGGCCCTCGCACTTACCAAGATTAAGCTTGGAACCCGTTCCCTTTTCAAACTTTCCATAGGTATCAAAGACGGCAAGGATAGCAGAGTCCGAAGCAGCCACAACGGAAGTGTCATCAGCATATAAGGAAAGAACAGGCAAACTAGTGGATAGACCGGGCGGCCGCAGCCCCACAATGTCAGGGTGGGCGCGAAGGTTAACAGCCAGCACTTCGATAGAGATGACGTAGAGAAGAGGAGAGAGCGGGCAGCCCTGACGGACGCCGCGGGAAGGTCGAAAGAAATCTGACGAATAACCATTTAGGAGAACCGTGCTTCTGACATCCGTGTACAAAAGACGAACCCACGAAATAAACGTCGGACCAAAGCCAAAACGGGAAAGAGTGCGGAAAAGGAAAGCCCAGTCTACCCTGTCAAAGGCTTTCTCTTGGTCCAAAGACAGGATGGCGGCAAGTGTGTTAGTCTCGGAAGTAAATTCCACCAGATCTCTTAGGAAAGCCACATTCTCACCAATGTAGCGTCCACGGACGCCACAGGTTTGATCGGGGCCAATCACCAGATGAAGCACTTTTAAAAGACGCCCAGCCAGAGCCCTGGCACACAGCTTGTAGTCAACATTTAATAGACTAATCGGGCGCCAGTTTTTATGATCTAAACGGTCACCCTTCTTGAAGATAAGACAAATGAGGGCACCTCGGAGAGAAAACGGAAGAGACCCAGACGCAAAAGAATCATTGAGCACATCCACAAGATCAGCGCCTAGGATTCCCCAGAAAGTACGATAAAACTCCTTCGGGAGCCCATCTGATCCCGGTGACTTGACATCAGCCATACCATCCAAAGCCTGAAAAACCTCACCCACAGTCAAAGGACCCTCACAAGAGTCGCAAGCCGCTGGGGGAAGACGAGAGGACAGACTGTTCAAGAGATCATCCTGCACAGAGAGATCAATACTACCAGCAGAAAACAGAGATGAGTAGAAATCTACCCACGAAGAACAGATGGACGAAATATCCGTGGCAAGGGAACCATCAGAGCGCCGCATGGCGGTAATCCAGTCCGAGGTGCCACGCTTCTTCTCAAGACGCAGGAAAAACTTCGAAGACATCTCACCCTCCTCCGCCCAGCGCACCCTGGAACGGATTCGGGCCCCCTCAGCCTCAAAACTGTCCAACTCCGAGATCTTTTTTAGCACCTTCTCGTAAACGTCCAGAAAGGAAATCCGACCGGCATCAATATGCGACTTCAGGTGGCAAGCAAGGGCAGTGTACAGGGAACGGGAGGTCTTTCGTTCAGCCTGCTTACCCAAACAAAAACGAATGGCAATGCTCTTAATATGTTCCTTACCCCTGTCCCACCAAGAATGGAGGGAAGAGGAAGGTTTACGCAGCCTCCATGACTTCCAAAAATCCTCAACTAAAGAAACAAACTCCTGTTCCTTCAAGATAGAAATATTCATTTTCCAACGACCAGGACCCCGAGGTAGAGGGGTAGGAATAGGACAGACAAGGAGAACAGCAGAGTGGTCCGAATAAGGACAGGGTAAAATTTCACATGACTTGACACAGTGAACCCAAGGTATAGGACAACCGATCAAATCTATTCGAGACGAAAGGGTCCCATCACTTCTCAGCCACGTAAAAGCTGCCGTATTAGGATGCAAGTAACGCCAAATGTCCACGACGCAACAGTCATTAAAAAGAGACTGAAGGGAACCGGAGCTGTCCGGAGCTGGATTTTGGGGGACAGGGCCACGACGATCCAAAGGCCGACTAAACACCGCATTAAAATCTCCACATAAAACAGTGGGGATAGCGGGATCCACAGTATCTGAGACAAACTGAAAAAAGTCATCGCGCGCCGGGTTTTGGTTTGGCGCATATAGACAAACCACCCGAAAAACAATACCGTTCAGTTCGAATTCCGCTAAAACAAAGCGGCCAGAAGAGTCACAAAGACTCTTACGCAAGACATACTTGGGCCGGAACAGGAGAACCGAGCCACAAGAAAAAGCTGTACCAGGCGACGCAACGGCCTGAAAGCCGAAAGGAGAGAACCAAGATGTGCACTCGGCACTTGAAGGAACGTGCGTCTCTTGGAGGCACGCAAAATCGACCGTAGACTGTGACAGCCACTGAAGGAACGATGAACGCTTATTTGCGTCCCGTAAACCACGAACATTAACAGTTAGAAACCTGGCCATGACTGAGGAAAAAAAGAAAAAAAACTACTCGGGGGAGAAATCCGTCCGCTGACCATCCTCTAGGAGAGAGGAGTCAAGGGACTCAGCAGAAGCAGAGACATCCAGAGAAACGCCAGTCTCGGCCACCAACACATCCTCACCAAGCACAGAAGGAGAGGGCGCTGGAGAGCCGGCTTCACAAGACACATCAGACTCAGACTCAAGAGAGATATTACCGACCTTAGCGGAACCTTCATTAATATTATCTTCACTATCGGTACTGAGTTTCCGTTTTCTATTGGTGATACCCTTAGCATCATTACTAACGTCAAAGTCATTATCAACTACAGCATCATCATCATCATCATCATCATCATCATCATCATCATCATCATCATCAGGAATTCTTTCATTTTCAATAACACCATTTTGCAAACTGTCACTTACATTATTTCCAACTACATTAACGTTTCCATTTTCAGTAACATTACTTTGCAGATCATTACCATGATCAAGCAAATCACTTTCAACAACAGTACTAACACTTACTTTACTCTCTTTAATTACGGTACTTTCTATATCATTTACAATTCCACCTTTTTCACTTCTGTCGCTGACAGAAACGACCAAAGGTTCATTAGTGACGCCAGGACTACTGGCGGCGCCATTTGTAACAGAGCTAGGAACAACTTCATCCTCCATAGGGCTAGGCCCGAGAGGAGAGCTCATATCGTCAGCGTTCTCATCATCTGCGTTCTCATCATCTGCGTTCCCATCATTTGACCCATCGTCCGAAAGCCTTTCAACAACAGCAAGACCAGCCGGGGCACCTCCAGGGGAGGGACCCGTAGTCAGATGAGGAAAGTCAGAAACACTAAGAGCCGACGAACCCACACTATCAGCATCAGAGGAACCGCCCCATGGATTGGGACAGGAGCGAGCAAAATGGCCGGACTGCCCACAGAGGCGACACTTATCCTTATTCGGGCAGTTGGCAGACACATGCCCCTGCTTAGAACACAGATTACACACAATAGGTTGCCCTCTATACCAGATGCGACAGTGATACCCATCAATAGAGATGGACCTAGGAGGGGTTTCCCTCAGAACAATGGAGACCAGCCTGGTACCAGTGTAAATTTGCTGACTCGACAGATAGGTCTGCTTCCTGACCTTTTTTACCTCACCAAAATCAGCCAGAGCATGCTCAATTTCAACATCGCTTTCCTCAAAGGGATAGTCGAAAACGTGGACCAAAGTGGTAGCAGGGCCACCACCCAAGATTTTACACCATAGTCCAAAAAGAGATACACCTTCCATAGACTTTGCCCTGCTAAAGGCTTCATCAGAGCAAAAAGTAACCCGAACAATCTCATAACCAATCTGCACAGCCAAGATGGAGTCAACATCCCCAAACTGGACAACAACCTCCTTCATTATATCTTCCTTCAACTTGCCGGCCAATTTTCTGCCGGTCAAAATATTAAGAGTATTTGGCAGCCTCATAATGTTTTTTTGTTTTTTGTTTTGTTTTTTTGTTTCAAAATGAACGACAGGAACAGGAAAGAATAAACAAGAAAAAAACGAGCTTCGCCCAAAAGCCAAGTGGACACAAACAAAGCCACAAGCTCGAGAAAAAACGAAACGTTAACTAAATACTACTTTACTGTATGATATTTTAACTATTTTGTTATAGTTTCACTATTTACTATTTAAGGCAGCCTCAGGCTGAACAAATTAACGGCTAATTTCAATATTAACTTCAACTACAAAACGCGGGGCTCACCCACGTAAAATATATATATATACAAGGACCTTTTGCGGGATTTCCACAAAAGAAACTATGCACAAAAGGCCAAATGGCCAAACAACACCAAAGGGCACGAAGCCCAATTGGGGAAAAAACAAATGAAAAAAGAAGGAGAAAAAAAAGGACAAGAGGGCAAAAGGAAGCCCAAAAAAGGGCAAAAAAACAATGAAAAAGCGGAAAAGATAGCAGAAAAAGATGTGGCGTACCCCGGGTTACGGCAAAAGCCGAGCATAAATCCCCGGGAGGGTAGCCAAAGGAAAGAAAAACAAACAGAAGGTCTTACCAAAAATGTCCTCACGAACTCCAAAGGCGAACCACAAGTGCCGCAAATCCAAAGGCAATAACAGAAGCTTGAACCACAAGTGCCACAGGCTTCCCAAGAGTAGGCTGAGATCCACGTCAAGAAAACCCCTTGACTACTCGCAGCTCCTCTATTACAACACATAAAATAAGGGATGATCTATAGTTTGGAATTTTTTTCTTGCATTTTGCCATGTGGTAAGCACATTTACCTATCACACGAGTGTACGTACAGAACGCATGCGTATTTGGGACATTTGTACACACATTTCGCCATGTGGTAAGCAAGTTTACCTATCACACGAGTGTACGTACAGAACGCATGCGTATTTGGGACATTTGTACACACATTTCGCCATGTGGTAAGCGCATTTACCTATCACACGAGTGTACGTACAGAACGCATGCGTATTTGGGAAATTTGTACACACATTTCACCATGTGGTAAGCGCATTTACCTATCACACGAATGTACGTACAGAACGCATGCGTATTTGGGAAATTTGTACACACATTTCACCATGTGGTAAGCGCATTTACCTATCACACGAATGTACCTACAGAACGCATGCGTATTTGTGACATTTGTGCACAAGCGAAAAAAAAAAAAAAAAACACTTTTAGGGGCCCCGTGCTACTTTCGATCCGTTGAGGGAGAGATTAATCGGCCCCTAAACCATACGCGACTAACCCCTTGACTACTCGTTTTTTTTTTTTGTATTTAGGCGATCCCCCGAGCGAGGTGCAATGCCCGGAAGTCTTGACAACAGAAAATGGAAACAACAGAAATGGGGATCGCCCAGGAGAGGGAGCACCCCCTAAACGGGGCCGGCACACCAAATTCGTCGGGGAGTCGAACCCCGCCTCTCCTACAGAGATAAAAAGTCTAAAACGCGAAACATGCTAATAAAAGGCAAAACAAAAAAAAAAAGTATTAAAAACAGACGTGGAGATGAAAATAAAAAGTGTAAGCAATATTTACAATAGCGAATTAACTAGAAAGAGCAAACAAAGGAGGAACCACTAATGTGTCCAAAAACGCCGTTACCACCCCACTGCCGGAGGAAGTATTTGCGGCGACGGCTAGAGTTAAAACGTTTAAAATACAAAGGCAGATAAAATCGTAGGCGGGCCTTTATACCAGAGATAAGGTGAACTGCACTGGGGGGCTGTGAGCGAAAACGGTGATCATTGCGCTGTGACCAGACCAGATATTTACAAACGTTCAACAGGTAGCAAAATACCCTGGGAACGCAACGCATCTCATCCGACGAAAAACCAAAGAGGGCATGGCGAAGAGAAATAGACGGAGCCAGAGGGGAAGCCCGGGAGAGTTGAGTCTGGACCCAAGCATACCCACTCTGAACAAGAGGACAAAAGAAGAATAGGTGTTCGAGACTTTCCAGCTGAAACCCACAAAAACAGGATAAAGGGATAGTGGGACACCATGAAGAAATGCGCTCGGCAGTATATAGGACCCCGTGGGCAATCTTCCAGTTAAGATCGGACACCTTGCGATCTAGGGGGAGGAAAAACAATGAACTCCAGGTGGCAGGCCAGTACAATGCACCAAAAGAAGGGAAAAACTTGGAAACGCAGTTGGGCACGGCAGGGTTAAGCTTGACGAAGAGAGAGTAAACAAACTTGCAGGACATCGAGTGGACAGGAAAAGGGCCACCAACAGACCCACCGAAAACCAAACCAGAAGGGGACATGGAGCCACCAAGGGCCGACCATGAACGAAAAAGGGCAGAATAGAAGGGAGGGAAAGAAGCAGACGGAAAAGATGAAGGGCTCGAAAAAAAGGCGAGAGGAGAAACTCCAAGCCGGTCGAGAAGCCAGTACTTTAACAGAAAAACCCAACCATTTGGACAAACAACAAGGCGACGGACCCATTGAACCAGCAGTGAGGAGACCTTGAGGTCAATGGAGACGACCGAAAAACCACCAGCCTCCTTGGGATGAAACATTACATTGCGACAAACTAGGTCAGGCTTGCCAGACCACAGAAACTTGAAGACAAGACGGTTGAGCTCTGTACGCACCCACGGAGGCATATGGACCAAGTGCCAGGGCATTTACGATGAGGGCCTTTCCGGAAAGGGAAAGGGCCCGGGAACGCCACGCATCAAGACAACGCGACACCGCGTCAATCCGGGGCCGCCAGTTAGCTTCAGCCAGGTTGCCGTGCCCAATATAAACACCAAGGACTTTAATTTTTGAAGAGGTCCAAGCGATGTCAACAGAAGTAGAACCACTACGAAAACGCCAAGGACCAAGCCAAAGGCCCTCGCACTTACCAAGATTAAGCTTAGAACCCGTTCCCTTTTCAAACTTTCCATAGGTATCAAAGACGGCAAGGATAGCGGAGTCCGAAGCAGCCACAACCGAAGTGTCATCAGCATATAAGGAAAGAACAGGCAAACTAGTGGATAGACCGGGCGGCCGCAGCCCCACAATGTCAGGGTGGGCCCGAAGGTTAACAGCCAGCACTTCGATAGAGATGACGTAGAGAAGAGGGGAGAGCGGGCAGCCCTGACGGACGCCGCGGGAAGGTCGAAAGAAATCTGACGAATAACCATTTAGGAGAACCGTGCTTCTGACATCCGTTTACAAGAGACGAACCCACGAAATAAACGTCGGACCAAAGCCAAAACGGGAAAGAGTGCGGAAAAGGAAAGCCCAGTCCACCCTGTCAAAAGCTTTCTCTTGGTCCAAAGACAGGATGGCGGCAGGTGTCTTAGTCTCGGAAGTAAATTCCACCAGATCTCTTAGGAAAGCCACATTCTCACCAATGTAGCGTCCACGGACGCCACAGGTTTGATCGGGGCCAATCACCAGATGAAGCACTTTTAAAAGACGCCCAGCCAGAGCCCTGGCACACAGCTTGTAGTCAACATTTAATAGACTAATCGGGCGCCAGTTTTTATGATCTAAACGGTCACCCTTCTTGAAGATAAGACAAATGAGGGCACCTCGGAGAGAAAACGGAAGAGACCCAGACGCAAAAGAATCATTGAGCACATCCACAAGATCAGCGCCCAGGATTCCCCAGAAAGTACGATAAAACTCCTTCGGGAGCCCATCTGATCCCGGTGACTTGACATCAGCCATACCATCCAAAGCCTGAAAAACCTCACCCACAGTCAAAGGACCCTCACAAGAGTCGCAGGCCGCTGGGGGAAGACGAGAGGACAGACTGTTCAAGAGATCATCCTGCACAGAGAGATCAATACTACCAGCAGAAAACAGAGATGAGTAGAAATCTACCCACGAAGAACAGATGGACGAAATATCCGTGGCAAGGGAACCATCAGAGCGCCGCCTGGCGGAAATCCCCTCCGAGGAGCCACCCTACTTCTCCATCCGCAGGAAGTAGTTCGTAGACATCTCAGCCTCCACCGCCCAGCGCACCCTGGAACGGATTCGGGCCCCCTCAGCCTCAAAACTGTCCAACTCTGAGATCTTTTTTAGCACCTTCTCGTAAACGTCCAGAAAGGAAATCCTACCGGCATCGATATGCGACTTCAGGTGGCAAGCAAGGGCAGTGTACAGGGAACGGGAGGTCTTTCGTTCAGCCTGCTTACCCAAACAAAAACGGATGGCAATGCTCTTAATATGTTCCTTACCCCTGTCCCACCAAGAATGGAGGGAAGAGGAAGGTTTACGCAGCCTCCATGACTTCCAAAAATCCTCAACTAAAGAAACAAACTCCTGTTACTTCAAGATAGAGATATTCATTTTCCAACGACCAGGACCCCGAGGTAGAGGGGTAGGAATAGGACAGACAAGGAGAACAGCAGAGTGGTCCGAATAAGGACAGGGTAAAATTTCACATGACTTGACACAGTGAACCCAAGGTATAGGACAACCGATCAAATCTATTCGAGACGAAAGGGTCCCATCACTTCTCAGCCACGTAAAAGCTGCCGTATTAGGAATTAAGTAACGCCAAATGTCCACGACGCAACAGTCATTAAAAAGAGACTGAAGGGAACCGGAGCTGTCCGGAGCTGGATTTTGGGGGACCGGGCCACGACGATCCAAAGGCCGACTAAACACCGCATTAAAATCTCCACATATAACAGTGGGGATAGCGGGATCCACAGTATCTGAGACAAACTGAAAAAAGTCATCGCGAGCCGGGTTTTGGTTTGGCGCATATAGACAAACCACCCGAAAAACAATACCGTTCAGTTCGAATTCCGCTAAAACAAAGCGACCAGAAGAGTCACAAAGGCTCTTACGCAGGACATACTTGGGCCGGAACAGGAGGACCGAGCCACAAGAAAAAGCTGTACCAGGCGACGCAACGGCCTGAAAGCCGAAAGGAGAGAACCAAGATGTGCACTCGGCACTTGAAGGAACGTGCGTCTCTTGGAGGCACGCAAAATCGACCGTAGACTGTGACAGCCACTGAAGGAACGATGAACGCTTATTTGCGTCCCGTAAACCACGAACATTAACAGTTAGAAACTTGGCCATGACTGAGGAAAAAAAGAAAAAACTACTCGGGAGAGAAATCCGTCCGCTGACCATCCTCAAGGAGAGAGGAGTCAAGGGACTCAGCAGAAGCAGAGACATCAAGAGAAACGTCAGTCTCGGCCACCAACACCACATCCCCACCAAGCACAGAAGGAGAGGGCGTTGGAGAGCCGGCTTCACAAGACACATCAGACTCAGACTCAAGAGAGATATTACCAACCTTAGCGGAACCTTCGTTAATATTATCTTCACTATCGGTACTGAGTTTCCGTTTTCTATTGGTGATACCCTTAGCATCATTACTAACGTCAAAGTCATTATCAACTACAGCATCATCATCATCATCATCATCATCATCATCATCATCATCATCATCATCATCATCAGGAATTCTTTCATTTTCAAAAACACCATTTTGCAAACTGTCACTTACATTATTTCCAACTACATTAACGCTTCCATTTTCAGTAACATTACTTTGCAGATCATTACCATGATCAAGCAATTCACTTTCAACAATAGTACTAACACTTACTTTACTCTCTTTAATTACAGTACTTTCTATATCATTAACAATTCCACCCTTTTCACTTCTGTCGCTGACAGAAACGACCAAGGGTTCATTAGTGACGCCAGGACTACTGGCGGCGCCATTTGTAACAGCGCTAGGAACAACTTCATCCTCCATAGGGCTAGGCCCGACTGGAGAGCTCACATCGTCAGCGTTCTCATCATCAGCGTTCTCATCATCTGCGTTCTCATCATCTGCGTTCTCATCATCTGCGTTCCCATCATTTGACCCATCGTCCGAAAGCCTTTCAACAACAGCAAGACCAGCCGGGGCACCTGCAGGAGAGGGACCCGTAGTCAGATGAGGAAAGTCAGAAACACTAAGAGCCGACGAACCCACACTATCAGCATCTGAGGAACCGCCCCATGGATTGGGACAGGAGCGAGCAAAATGGCCGGACTGCCCACAGAGGCGACACTTATCCTTATTCGGGCAGTTGGCAGACACATGCCCCTGCTTAGAACACAGATTACACACAATAGGTTACCCTCTATACCAGATGCGACAGTGATACCCATCAATAGAGATGGACCTAGGAGGGGTTTCCCTCAGAACAATGGAGACCAGCCTGGTACCAGTGTAAATTTGCTGACTCGACAGATAAGTCTGCTTCCTGACCTTTTTTACCTCACCAAAATCAGCCAGAGAATGCTCAATTTCAACATCGCTTTCCTCAAAGGGATAGTCGAAAACGTGGACCAAAGTGGTAGCAGGGCCACCACCCAAGATTTTACACCATAGTCCAAAAAGAGATACGCCTTCCATAGACTTTGCCCTGCTAAAGGCTTCATCAGAGCAAAAAGTAACCCGAACAATCTCATAACCAATCTGCACAGCCAAGATGGAGTCAACATCCCCAAACTGGACAACAACCTCTTTCATTATATCTTCCTTCAACTTGCCGGCCAATTTTCTGCCGGTCAAAATATTAAGAGTATTTGGCAGCCTCATAATGTTTTTTTGTTTTTTGTTTTGTTTTTTTGTCACAAAATGAACGACGGGAACAGGAAAGAATAAACAAGAAAAAAACGAGCTTCGCCCAAAAGCCAAGTGGACACAAACACAGCCACCAGCTCGAGAAAAAACCAAACGTTAACTAAATACTACTTTACTGTATAATATTTTAACTATTTTGTTATAGTTTAACTATTTACTATTTAAGGCAGCCTCAGGCTGAACAAATTAACAGCTAATTTCAATATTAACTCCAACTACAAAACGTGGGGCTCACCCACGTAAAATATATTTATATACAAGGAACTTTTGCGGGATTTCCACAAAAGAAACTATGCACAAAAGGCCAAATGGCCAAACAACACCAAAGGGCACGAAGCCCAATTGGGGAAAAAACAAATAAAAAAGAAGGAGAAAAAAAGGACAAGAGGGCAAAAGGAAGCCCAAAAAAGCGAAAAAAAAACAATGAAAAAGCGGAAAAGATAGCAGAAAAAGATGTGGCGTACCCCGGGTTACGGCAAAAGCCGAGCATCAATCCCCAGGAGGGTGGCCAAAGGAAAGAAAAAGCAAAAGAAGGTCTTACCAAAAATGTCCTCACGAACTCCAAAGGCAAACCACAAGTGCCGCAAATCCAAAGGCAATAACAGTAGCTTGAACCACAAGTGCCACAGGCTTCCCAAGAGTAGGCTGAGATCCACGTCAAGAAAACCCCTTGACTACTCGTAGCTCTTCTCTTACAACACATAAAATAAGGGATGATCTATAGTTTGGAATTTTTTTCTTGCATTTCGCCATGTGGTAAGCACATTTACCTATCAGACGAGTGTACGTACAAAACGCATGCGTATTTGGGACATTTGTACACACATTTCGCCATGTGGTAAGCACATTTACCTATCACACGAGTGTACGTACAGAACGCATGCGTATTTGGGACATTTGTACACACATTTCGCCATGTGGTAAGCGCATTTACCTATCACACGAGTGTACGTACAGAACGCATGCGTATTTGGGAAATTTGTACACACATTTCACCATGTGGTAAGCGCATTTACCTATCACACGAATGTACGTACAGAACGCATGCGTATTTGGGAAATTTGTACACACATTTCACCATGTGGTAAGCGCATTTACCTATTACACGAGTGTACGTACAGAACGCATGCGTATTTGGGACATTTGTACACACATTTCGCCATGTGGTAAGCACATTTACCTATCACACTAGTGTACGTACAGAACGCATGCGTATTTGGGACATTTGTACACACATTTCGCCATGTGGTAAGCGCATTTACCTATCACACGAGTGTACGTACAGAACGCATCCGTATTTGGGACATTTGTACACACATTTCACCTTGTGGTAAGCGCATTTACCTATCACACGAATGTACGTACAGAACGCATGCGTATTTGGGAAATTTGTACACACATTTCACCATGTGGTAAGCGCATTTACCTATCCCACGAATGTACCTACAGAACGCATGCGTATTTGTGACATTTGTGCACAAGCAAAAAAAAAAAAAAAAAACTCTTTGCGGGGCCCCGTGCTACTTTCGATCCTAGGAGGGAGAGATTAATCGGCCCCTAAACCATACGCGACTAACCCCTTAACTAGTCGTAGCTCCTCTATTACAACACATAAAATAAGGGATGATCTATAGTTTGGAATTTTTTTCTTGCATTTTGCCATGTGGTAAGCACATTTACCTATCACACGAGTGTACGTACAGAACGCATGCGTATTTGGGACATTTGTACACACATTTCGCCATGTGGTAAGCACATTTACCTATCACACGAGTGTACGTACAGAACGCATGCGTATTTGGGACATTTGTACACACATTTCGCCATGTGGTAAGCGCATTTACCTATCACACGAGTGTACGTACAGAACGGATGCGTATTTGGGAAATTTGTACACACATTTCACCATGTGGTAAGCGCATTTACCTATCACACGAATGTACGTACAGAACGCATGCGTATTTGGGAAATTTGTACACACATTTCACCATGTGGTAAGCGCATTTACCTATCACACGAGTGTACGTACAGAACGCATGCGTATTTGGGACATTTGTACACACATTTCGCCATGTGGTAAGCACATTTACCTATCACACGAGTGTACGTACAGAACGCATGCGTATTTGGGACATTTGTACACACATTTCGCCATGTGGTAAGCGCATTTACCTATCACACGAGTGTACGTACAGAACGCATGCGTATTTGGGAAATTTGTACACACATTTCACCATGTGGTAAGCGCATTTACCTATCACACGAATGTACGTACAGAACGCATGCGTATTTGGGAAATTTGTACACACATTTCACCATGTGGTAAGCGCATTTACCTATCCCACGAGTTTACGTACAGAACGCATGCGTATTTGTGCATTTTTGCACAAGAAAAAAAAAAAAAAAAAACTCTTTTCGGGGCCCCGTGCTACTTTCGATCCTAGGAGGGAGAGATTAATCGGCCCCTAAACCATACGCGACTAACCCCTTGACTACTCGTAGCTCCTCTATTACAACACATAAAATAAGGGATGATCTATAGTTTGGAATTTTTTTCTTGCATTTTGCCATGTGGTAAGCACATTTACCTATCACACTAGTGTACGTACAGAACGCATGCGTATTTGGGACATTTGTACACACATTTCGCCATGTGGTAAGCGCATTTACCTATCACACGAGTGTACGTACAGAACGCATGCGTATTTGGGACATTTGTACACACATTTCGCCATGTGGTAAGCGCATTTACCTATCACACGAGTGTACGTACAGAACGCATGCGTATTTGGGAAATTTGTACACACATTTCGCCATGTGGTAAGCGCATTTACCTATCACACGAATGTACGTACAGAACGCATGCGTATTTGGGAAATTTGTACACACATTTCACCATGTGGTAAGCGCATTTACCTATCACACGAGTGTACGTACAGAACGCATGCGTATTTGGGACATTTGTACACACATTTCGTCATGTGCTAACCACCTTTACCTATCACACGCGTGTACGTACAGAACGCCTGCGTATTTGGGACATTTGTACACACATTTCGCCATGTGGTAAGCGCATTTACCTATCACACGAGTGTACGTACAGAACGCATGCGTATTTGGGATATTTGTACACACATTTCACCATGTGGTAAGCGCATTTACCTATCACACGAATGTACGTACAGAACGCATGCGTATTTGGGAAATTTGTACACACATTTCACCATGTGGTAAGCGCATTTACCTATCCCACGAATGTACCTACAGAACGCATGCGTATTTGTGACATTTGCGCAAAAGCAAAAAAAAAAAAAAAAAACTCTTTTCGGGGCCCCGTGCTACTTTCGATCCTAGGAGGGAGAGATTAATCGGCCCCTAAACCATACGCGACTAACCCCTTGACTACTCGTAGCTCCTCTATTACAACACATAAAATAAGGGATGATCTATAGTTTGGAATTTTTTTCTTGCATTTTGCCATGTGGTAAGCACATTTACCTATCACACGAGTGTACGTACAGAACGCATGCGTATTTGGGACATTTGTACACACATTTCGCCATGTGGTAAGCACATTTACCTATCACACGAGTGTACGTACAGAACGCATGCGTATTTGGGACATTTGTACACACATTTCGCCATGTGGTAAGCGCATTTACCTATCACACGAGTGTACGTACAGAACGCATGCGTATTTGGGAAATTTGTACACACATTTCGCCATGTGGTAAGCGCATTTACCTATCACACGAATGTACGTACAGAACGCATGCGTATTTGGGAAATTTGTACACACATTTCACCATGTGGTAAGCGCATTTACCTATCACACGAGTGTACGTACAGAACGCATGCGTATTTGGGACATTTGTACACACATTTCGCCATGTGGTAAGCACATTTACCTATCACACGAGTGTACGTACAGAACGCATGCGTATTTGGGACATTTGTACACACATTTCGCCATGTGGTAAGCGCATTTACCTATCACACGAGTGTACGTACAGAACGCATGCGTATTTGGGAAATTTGTACACACATTTCACCATGTGGTAAGCGCATTTACCTATCACACGAATGTACGTACAGAACGCATGCGTATTTGGGAAATTTGTACACTCATTTCCCCATGTGGTAAGCGAATTTACCTATCCCACGCTTGTACGTACAGAACGCATGCGTATTTGTGACATTTGTGCACAAGCGAAAAAAAAAAAAAAAACTCTTTTCGGGGCCCCGTGCTACTTTCGATCCTAGGAGGGAGAGATTAATCGGCCCCTAAACCATACGCGACTAACCCCTTGACTACTCGTAGCTCCTCTATTACAACACATAAAATAAGGGATGATCTATAGTTTGGAATTTTTTTCTTGCATTTCGCCATGTGTTTCGTAGTGCTTCTAGTGCATTTTGGGTAATCCTGTCCAACAACATGAATGGATCTTCCGCCACAGGAACACATTCAAAATGGGACTAAGTCTGCAAGCACAACGCCAATCCCTTGTCTGAATCAATTTAACGCGTGGGAAATTGCCATTGTTTTCTTATTTTGGCGTTTTTTGGCCCGAGGGGCGCTTAGTTTTTAGGAGCTGTGCTTGCAAACTCTTAGCCCCACAGATCGACATCTGGCTCGAGCCGGACAAGGTTGCAAACTCGTCTTGCAACCTTCTCCACGCCTCTTAGTGCTTCAAGAGACGTCAAGACTTGCGGGCTTTGAGACTTAATGATGTGTTTCGGCCACCAGACGTCGTTATAGCCGCTGCTTATCTCAACGGCCGACCGATATGTGCCGCTTGATTGTTTTAGCCGCAAGTCTATCTGGGAGTCTTTTCCAGCTCACAGCAGAGCGCCGCTTTGAGCAGTACAAACTTGGATGCAGGCACGGTTTCGACGATTAAAAAAGCCAGCTTCATCTTATCTTAAGGTCTTATCTGTGACACAAAATTGTCACGAATCTAAAACAAACAGTGAGTACAGAACTTTCTATTCATTTGTTCAATACTTGTATTTGTATTTTAACTGGTATTTACTTTTAGCTGTTTATTTTCAAAGATTTGATGGATTTTGGTCCCTGCCTTTTGTGAATTTTTAATCTGATGTTTACTACAATAACAATAATTAATATTCTTTGTTACATTTGGTATTACAGTTATTTAGTTATAAGGGGAATAGAAGAGTAAACAAACAAAGAAATTTACAAGGGTAACCAATACGTTAAAAGTACTGGGTTATCAGTATGCAAACTGACTTTGCTAAAATATGTCAGACACACACATCACACACAGACCCACCCAGATGTCACACTACACACATCACACACAGACTCACCCAGATGTCACACTACACACATCACACACAGACTCACCCACAGTGCACACACTTAAACTATATGTACATTGTGTACATGAACATCTATACATAAAAAATGTAGGTATAATATACTAGAAAGAAAAGAGCAATACCATACATAGTGATCAATAATTATTGTACCAGGTATGTGAAATCAATGTTACGTAATATTGAAAGATAAAGCAAATAAAATATTGTGACAAAAAGTTGCAAAACCGAAATATTACCAGGGATAAGAAACTGTAAATAAGTTTAACTAGTAGTCTAGTAAATGTTATTTTGACAGAAGAGTGATGTATAATTCTGAATGTATCAATTTCTTGATCATTCATGCAGTCAGGAGTGCAATATACCATCCCTTCTTATGTTTCAAAACTTCATGAGCTTCTGTAACAACCTTTTTTCATTAAGTTCAGATGTGGAGCTCAAATTTCTTCTTCTATATAGCTCTAATTAATATGACTGTATCACTGTCAAGCAGATCACTTTCTTCTCACCATGGGTAATAGAGCATAACGTATCTACTCGAATAATAAGTATAGCCTTAATTGTATATAATTCCAGATTTAGATCTATTAAGAATTTTTGTAAAATAAGATATCTAATAGCGCTTTCTCCTAATGTGGTACTAATTATCTCAGAAACTTAATTTTATAATTTATTCACTTGTACATTTATCTTCTTGATTTTTTATGTAAACTTGTCTACCTACTCTTTTTAGTTAGGACATGACCCACCTAGATTAGCATCTGCTACCTGTGGTTATGTCCAGGTTGTTAACAATACCTATTAGAAAAATAACGAACTGAACTGAACTGAACTGCAATTCGCTGCTCGACCATTAAATAAGACGCTGTAAGAGTCTAATGGCGACAAGTAAAATACTTTTCTGTTAATTAGATAGAAAGTAAATAAGCGCCTCCCTCAAATAAGTGCTGCCCCCAGCACGAAAAATTAAATAAATGCTGCGGCACGTATTCAAGAAATACGGTAAGTAATTGGTGAAACTATTTTCTGATTCTTTTTCACTTACTTGGTGTGTGATACCTTATGACAACCCTTATTTAGAACTAGGCAAGGGGAGAGTGGTAGTGCAGTGGTGAACTACACAAGGGGAGAGTGGAGAGTGGTAGTGCAGTGGTGAGGGCACTGGCCAGCCACCAATGTAGCCTGGGTTCAATTCCCAGACTCAGTGTCATATGTGGGTTGAGTTTGTTAGTTCTCTACTCTGCTCTGAGAGGTTTTTCTCCCGGGTACTCTGGTATTCCCCTCTCCTCAAAAACCAGCCTATGATTTGATATGAGTTGATTTTATTTGATTTTTATACAGTGTCCTCAAGTAGTGCCCCTGCCCCATATACAGTTTACACTCCAACAAAGTTCTTTATTGTTATTCATTACCAAGGGATGCTGTAATTCAACCATACTGCCAGTAATAACGTGTGGCTGAGAGTAGAATGTGTCTTGCCATTTTTTTTTGTGCAGGGCTCGTTTTTGTCGTCCGCTGTGTAATTGTATTGCTGGCTACAGAGAAAACTTGTCAAAGAAAACTTGTTAATTCGTTCACACCAGCAAATAAGACTTGTAAAAGCAAAACTCGTCAAAGGAAACTTGTTCTTCATACACATGAGCATATAAACATTGTCAATGACACTTGTCAAGGAAAAATTGCTCGTGTGTAACAGGCTTTAGCTTCCTTTGCAGCATTAACTATAGCTGGTGAACATTTAGTCTCGCCTTTAGTGAAATGCAAGCATATACAACAGTAATATACTTGCAGTGATTCAACAATGGCTGCAAGTCCACATTTGCTTTAAACACTTTTTATCCATCTGTAATTATTATTGTTAATGATACTTATAACTGTTTATTGGTAATTGTATCTATGAATGTGGTAATCAATGTCATGGGAAATAGGCAGAGCTGAATAATATTGGTCTTAAAACTCGTACAGAAGCAAAATTATCAGTTTCTGTTAAACTGGCATGATCATATATTTTACTGTAATAACAATGTCAACACATCCTTTTGTGACGTCCCAGGCCTACCAGCCCACGCTCAAACACCCAAAAATGGAGGAGAATGGTTCCACTAAGCCCCATCCCCCACTACCCCCCCCCCGACCTCAACACACTTATCCTACCCTCATCAAGCATTCGTGAATTTTAGGGGCCGTAAACTTTCCCTTGACTTAAACTCACTCTACTATGATACTACTAGTCATAATGATTTACTTGGTTTTAATACATCATCTACTTTAAGTTTTTCTAAATATTCTTAACCACAGCAAAGATTACTTCTTCTTTTTGTACCGTGTAATAAAAGAGGAAAGAGAGAGCCTGGGTTACAGCTCAATCACATCCTCTAACCACCATAGCTGCTCAGGATTGGACACAAAGACCAACGCGCTTATCCGGTCTTGACAGCTTGGAGGGCTTCAAGAAGACAAAGGCTCTATCACGGATGGCGTAAAATGTGGTAAGAACAAAACAAAGAAAAATGACTCAGTGGCCAAGAGCGACCTGACATTTAACGTTCTTGAGACAAGTTAAACCCCTTCTGTGAATAGAGGGAGGGTTTGCTTTTATCTATAATGGTTAGACAAGCATTGGTAGCAACAACATCAAAGAAACACTGGTGTGCACCAGTGGCTCAGTTGCTTGAGCACCGGGCTGCCATGCGGGAGGTCGTGAGTTCGACTCCGGCCGGACCAACACTCAGGGTCTGTAAATAACTGAGGAGAAAGTCAAGTGAAGCTATGATCTTCGCAGTTATGAACGCAATTTTTACAATTGCGTAGAGAAGCCTGAAAAATTTAGGACTTCAACGGGGTTTGAACCCGTGACCTCGCGATGAATTGCGTGACCTCGCGATATGAATTGCGTTCATAACTGCGAAGATCATAGCTTCACTTGATTTCATATCCGCAGTTCATATATGATTCATTTCATATACCATTTCATCATTGATTCATTCGTCACGGGACCATTAGAACCCACAAATGACCAACTCCCAACGTCATTGCCTTCATAGCTCAGTTGGTTAGAGCGTCGCACCGGAATCGCGAGGTCACGGGCTCAAACCCCGTTGAAGTCCTGAATTTTTCAGGCTTCTCTACGCAATTGTAAAAATTGCATTCATAACTGCGACGATCATAGCTTCACTTGATTTCGTATCCGCAGTTCATATGTGATTCATTTCATATACCATTTCATCATAAATCTGTGATTAGTTAATAATTATATATCTATAATTAGTTGTAGCGTGGAAATATACAAGCCCTAATGCATAAATTACTGCACAAGTTATTTATATGCAGAAGAACACTATATTTGTCCGAGTAATTCTGCGTGGATAATGTTGCGTAAGATGTATTGTATAAGGGAGAGAAATGCTGCAAGAAATCTCTATTGAAACTGGAAGAGTTACAGTATTCAAGTGCACTATCCCGGGGTGGGTACTACACCCAAACTTTGGTTGGGGTGTTCTGCTGGGGTTCCACATTGCTTATCCTGAATATGACAGAAGAACCTTAATTTTCCTACCCTGAAAATACCCGGAAAATCGATACCCTATCTATGACAAAACCTCGAAAAACCATACCCTGTCCAGCGGATCATCATCCCCTTATAGTCAGTGTATGGGAGTAACCCCCCCCCCCCCCCCGGGCGTACTATCTAGTGAAGAAGTGAGTTGTACGACAGCCAGCAGCGCTCAATTGAGAAGTACTTTTTCCAAAGGAGTCAGTGTTCAATTTGAAGTTGGTCGAGTTATGTCCAAAAGGGGGGGGGGGAAGCAACAGGAAATTAATCGTTTTTTCAATCCACTGCCTAGTCATACGTCTTCAGGAAGGTTGTGATGTTGTATGGAGTGACTGCTCCAAAACACGTGCTGACAAATTACAAAAGTTACAAAATAGCGCAGCACGGATTATTACTAGGGCTGATTACTCTATTCGATCATCAGCAGTGCTAAATTCTCTAGAGTGATCTAACTTAGAAGAAAGAGAGAAAAGGCACTTGTTAATTATGATGTTTAAAGTATTCAGTAACAATTGCCCGACGTATCTCCAGGAGTATTTTCATAGAACCTCAGAAGTTCACAATTATAATTTGAGGGGTTCGAACTATGACTTCCAATTACCGCTACCTAAAACGAATTTTCTTAAACGTTCTTTCTCTTATCGAGGTGCAAATGCTTGGAACCAACAGTCAAATCAAATACTAGACTTGCCACAAGTCGACCTCACGAGAATCCCAGGAGAAAATGTCTTTTGGGAGAGAAACATAATTTTTCGTACGCGAGCTATCTACATGGGACGGCCCATGAGTCGAAGGACTTTTGAAAGTCTAATCAAATACGTGAGATAAGGGATCTTCCAAGGTTTAAACGTGCGATATCCTAGGACACATTTTAAATCGCTAGGGCACAATTTTTACATGGCTTGTTCGTATTATTACATAGTAAATTATGTTGGTTACTAATTATTACTATTGTTTAAATTTCTTTGACATTAAATAATATTTAGCGCTAAGTTATACCTAGTTTATTAGTCGTTGTAACATTTATATCTATAAAGAGATAACCAGCCTAGTGTTCTTGGGCTAGCGTGTTTATTTTGATCGAAATCAGTAAAGTTCTGCCTACCGACCTACATACCTACTCTAGGTCGCTAGCACATGGGGTCCAATTTAACAGCTTCTTTAAAAAGTGGTCATTCTTTGCCATGTACCTTCATTCGCGTATTAACCCCACCGAAGACTAACAGAACCGAATCAGTTTAGTTACTTGAAAACACGCGAGAAAAACACTATAATATCCCAAAATTGTGATCTTAGAGTGAACAATTCACTTTCTTTCGCCTAAGTTAAAACAGATTTGTCTAAATAAAGACGATCTGTAACTGTAACAATCACATTTGTATGGTAAAATTAATAACTTAATAAAAAATATTCGTTGGCTTAAGCATTACTTTTCAAAGTTCTGAAACACGTCTTGCGTGTCTTAGGGTGAACAATTCACTTTCTTCTGCCCAAGTTTAAATAAATTTGTCTAAAACAAGACGATGTGTAACTGTCACATCACATTTGCATAGTTAAAATAAAACTTGATAAATAAAGAATATTCGCTGGATCAATAATTTCTTCTCAAAGTTCTTTGTCAATGATACCAAAAAAAATGTTGTAAATCCTTATCTAACAGTATTTACAAACCAATTAAGTCATGTGTTACAGAAGTCCAGAAGAATCATCTTCGGACAATAATACTGCCAGTTTTTCACTGTACTCGTGATACATTTTCATACACGCCTTCAACTCAGAAAGCTTGTCCATGGCTTCGGACCCAAGGAGTTCAGCTACCTCTCTTTTATCACGACAGTCGCTGTCAGAGTCGGGATCCGATTCGGTTCTCAACTGCATAGCTTCTTGAAGTTCCTTTTCCGCCAGTAATTTTACGATAACTGTAGCATGATCAGGTGAAGTTTCTAGGTGAGAGAGCCTCTCAATGGTCTCCAGGTCGAGCTCAACTTCACCGTCAGAGTCATCATCTTCGTCTGAATCAGAGACGTCTACATAGTCACTGGAAGGGTCTGCAATAGCTGGCACCAGTTGAAGTTGTTCCATTATGATTTGGTCATTTGGGTCAACGACACTATGGCTTGAAGGTAACAAGTGTGGCTGAGTGGCTGACCCCGGTACCGCTACTATTTGAGACATAGCTGGTTGCAGATCGCCGTTTGAACCCTTCTGCATCGATTGTTGCGTAAATACATGGGTCACTGAATGCATAACTGGTTGCACCATTTGCCGATTCATCTCCAGGGCCGGCGACAATTTTGGCATCATAGGTTTTACTAATTGCTGCGTAAATGACGCACCTTTCACCGATGCCACATCTGGTGAAATCTCTTGCTCTGTACTTCCTTGCATCATGAACTTTTCATCAGATGTCATTTGAACAGACATATCTGCATCTTCCAGCATTCCAGAGTTGGGTGCGAATGGTCTTTTGGTGTCCATAAGCTCTGTGAAAGGATTTGCCAGTGGGCTAGATGGATTAAACACTTGGTGGGCGACTTTCATAGATCCCGCTGGCACCCAAAGAGCAGATGTTGCTTGCAGACACTTAGCATCCATACCTAGGGGTTTCACTAGTGGCGCCGCCATTGCAAGGCAATGTGAATCGATGTCCATATCTTCTTCTGATTGTGCGCATGAGTTCTTCATCAACAATGGTTTTTCGTCTACTGCCATTTCTTCGTCCTTTTGCTGTACCAGTGATTCTTGCTCTTGCACAACTTCCATCTCCTCCAACGTTGCCTGAGCAGTAAATGGTGACTTCATGAACGATGGCATTGAAACTGGGAAGAAACTCCATGATGACTGTCTTTGCTGACTTTTCTGGGCCCTCTCTCCTCGCACTTCTTCCTGTTTTTCGAGTTGTTCATTCGTGTCCATCACTTCGCCTTGTTCTGTAGCTAGTGCCTGTCGCACATGGTACGACCCTGAACCCACCGCCATGCCAGATAAACCACCGCCTATCACCCCCTCGGATTGTTTAGTCACAGAACCTTGGATATACTCTTCAACCTCCATTGACTCAAGCTGTTCTAGTTTACCTTTATCTCCCGACCGAGATGATCTAGAAGCCTGATCCACCAAACCAAGTTCGTAATTTGACTTATGATCGACAGCATTTTCACAGTTCTTCCTTTTGATATTTCCCTTGGGCAGTTCTGTTATCGTCGAATCAACATTGTTTGAAGCAAAATGGCTTGTAATTCGTTCATCAGGTGATCTCTTGGGTTGAGTTTCTTGCCAGTTAACTTCAATTGCATTTTTCCGTTCAGATGAGTGAGTCAGTTCCTGTTTTTCATATAGCCGCCTTCCCCGACATCCCACAGTTTTTTTGATGTCATCTGACACTTGTGTGGACCTTGTATTTTCGCTGCTCTGTAGGCTCGATTGTTCAGGCGCTTCACTGACTTTAAGAGACGTTATCAGGTTGGAAACTTCCGCACTGTGTGACTCTGTTGTTTGATCTAGGGCTTTAGGGTTAGAAACTAGTTTTACACTTGGCAACAGAAGGGACGCCCTTTTCTTCTCTTTATTTGCTTTCCCTACCGTCCTGCCGGACAGAGGTGGTGTATGTGTTTCCTTGACCAAGTTTTGAGTCTGCTTTGCAAAACATCCTGGACTATGTGCGCAGCTGACCATCGACGATTCATTGAACTGTTCCTTTTTCCCTTCTGAGGGCAAAGTGTTTGAGAAGGAGATTTGTGTCTGGAGGACTTCTTGGAACGACTTTTAACACCTTGTGTGCTAAGGGGTGTTGGCTGCCTTGGGCAAGACTGGTTGGCTTCGGTCTTATTCAATACTGCGTCATTGACAGTCGGAGCCTCTGCAGTTCTTTGTTCTTCCGGCGTACTGGCATCAAACAGGTAACGAGAAGTTACTTGGCACAATTTTAACTGTACGTGGGAAGAGACTGCTGCAGCTTTAGATTTTACTGTTGCGATGACATTTGTAATACAACTCAGCAGTGTAAGGTCCTTGTTGGTTTCTATGATTTCCATGCTTTCTGGCTGATCACCTTCCTTCCGAGTTGCCAAGCAGTATAAACAGTTGTCATAAAAATCACAATTCACCATGTCCTGACCTTTGACCCTCGCTATTACTTCGTGGTCTGTGCTGTACGCATTGCGCGGCTTCTCTCCATAGATGTCGTTAAAGAGTTCCCAGTCTTTGTTAACGAATTCCCAAAACGGCCACACTACGAACATTACCATGCACATCATCGCTTTTGCTAAGGCTTCCACGGTCCCACGAGAGCGTTTACCTTCTGGATTAAGTCCGAGGTCAGATGCCTCTTTCTTTACGCTCGCGCTATCCCAAAGAGGCGAACATACGGCCATCACTATAGTTACCATCATGTTTGCCAAAGCCTCCACAATTCGAGGAAAATGTTGAACTTTTGAGTCACCCTGGAAGTCCAACACCTCTTTTTCGTCATTATCTGCGTTCTCTGTAATCGAGGAGATAGCGGTTTTCTCATTCTGCCGAGTCGTATTCTCGCATAAGCCCTGCTCATCCCGATGACCTGAAGTCGCTGTTTTCACGCTCTCGTTGCTATCGACAGACCATAATCGCACAGGATACTTAACTGACTTTGTGCTTTGCACGACTTTCTCAGGTTGAAAAGGTCTGCCGATTATCAACTTATCTAATGGTGCCCGGCAAATCTCTAATCCACCGGTGACACCCTTTCGTTTCCGATTGTCATTCTCAGCTTTACTTAATGGGCATGATACTTTCAAACTGACGGAACCGTTCTCTGTCATACCACAATTGTCGTTCCTCCTGTCTCCTCCACTTACCGGTGGTATCTTTATTACACAGTAGCCTTTCTTCTGATGAGCAACGTTCTCTTTCTGTTCCGGCGTGGCACCAAAACACCGCCTTACTGGGCTACGATTCCGCTTCCAAAGTGGCGCATACTTTTCCTGTTGGTGAACAATGTCTTTCTTTAAAGTACTAACCCTAACATGTTTGGAGTTCATCATGAAAAGAGTTCCTTTCACACCATTCTTCCTTCCTTGTCTGTTAATCCTTCCTTGCTTGTTGCAAACACTGACAACTCTCTCATCACGAGTCTCAATCTGCGACTGAATCACAATACTACCATGTTTACCGCGTGCGATTACCACGGTATCTTCTTTTTCTTCGTAAGGCTTCTTGCTCTTCTGGACAGAATGTCTTCCATGAAACCTCTTCGTCAACCAAATAAACATCTTTTTCATCAAGATTAAAGAAATCAAAAGAGCAATACTGATTACCGCATTGTAAAGAAAAAACAAATCGCACTCCATATCGCAACTCACAGTCTATCTGAGCTACAATAGACTATCTTTTTCATTCCGTTTGTGACGACACAGATAACTGTTTCGTCAGTTTACGAATGTCACGCGCGCGCGAACCACCGTTATTCGACCTTGCTACACGACGAATAGTTGAGTTAAAGGACTATTTGCATAGGAGGGGTCGGGGCGATCCTAGATGTGGGGGCATCCTAACAGCCTATGTTTTCTTTATTCAGTGTACAAAAGCGATATGTCTTCCTTGCTTGGAGCTAAGCTGACAGTAGCTGAGGGTAAGACCTTAGTGCTAGTAAGTTTTCCATCCTCGCTTAAACTACTTCCACTTGGAAGATCTTACCACCAGAGACTAGAAAATCAATATGGCGGCTCCCGGGCATTCAGCAACGTCGTTTTACCGATTATAAGGAATTTACGGGAATTAAGTCTTCATGTAAACTTTGCGGAAAGTTGTTTCGCTCTCTACGATCTTCCTGATGCAAGAACATTCCTCCATGCATACAAACAATCCTTTCATCAATGCCATAAGTTCTTTTTCCAGATAATTCCTGCAAGAGGCCACTCCTGTGGCGTTTTATCCTTACACATGCAGAAAGGCCCTCTGGGGAACAGTGTACTGGATACGTTGCCGCTTACATGAGCTTAGATGATCAGGTAATGAGGTTTCTGCTCACACGTTTTTGAGAGATCTTTTAAAGAGACGGCGGCCACAGCAACGAGAACGTTTAGGAAAAAATGGGAGCAGGTTTGGCGCATTGGTGAGATCACTCGTTTTTCATTAGTCTGGCACGGAATGGATTTCGGATAGAGCTAGTTAATTGGTTCTCTACTCTGCGCAGGAAGGTTTTGCCTCAGAGTCTTCAGTTTTTCTTGTACATAAAGAAACAACATTTCAGTGAAAATAGCCCTTTTCACTGTTAGTTTTTCTCACTTGCATTACAATGTAATCTAACGTTGGTGCGAGGCAATTTCGGGTTAAAACTACAAAATATCCCGAAATTGCCTCACATACATGCTAAATTACATTGTAATGCAAATGAGAAAAACTAACCGTGAAAAGGGCTATTATTCAGAACGCTCCGCGCTGGTCTGTAGAGCACAACATGGAGGAAGAAGTGGCGTAGACTACACCCTTACTATCGTCTTGTCATAACTGTTTAATTTTTAAATAGTTTTTGCACATTTTAAAGGCGTAGTAACTTGGAATAATTGCTTTGTGATACCATAAGCGTGCAAGAAATTGTCCTTCGTAGCCATGGTCCATCGTCATGTTCATATTGAAAGCTCTCTTTTGTCTGAACGAAGTCGACATACCTAAAACTACGAACTAGAGCCTCAAATTCGTAGTTGGCTTGCACTGTGCTTACGATTAGAGGGGTACTTTTTTGTTACTAGTTCCCCGTTTGTTCTCTAGGTCCTGAGGATTCCTGAAATAAAATTCGTACTAATTCTACATGTAGCCAATCAGGAACACGAACGACAAAATTACATTGTGAAGAAATATCGTTCGTTCAATCAGCAACTCGAACTACGAAATTTCACGAGTGATGAATGAACGTATAGAATGGAACGTCATCCGACAGCCGTTGCACAAAGACCGCGTGCTTTCGAAAATAGCTAAGGGAAGCTTCTGTTTGCTTAGTTGAGGCAGTTATTTTAGATCAAGGAAACAAAAATGCTGCTCAAAAGACTGAACGAGATGTAAGATTCCTTGAAAGACTTTTAAAAACGAAAGTCGAAGACAGCAAAATGGAAGATATTCCAGCGGCTGAGCCGAATGAATCCTGAATACATCAATCAATTTATCATCTCCGTCCACACTAAAGATGGCAATGAATACGAGCCGACTTTTCTTCGAAGTTTAGTGGCAGGCCTGGAACGGCAACTGAAGAAAATAGGCTATTCCGCAAGCATAATAAACGATTTGGTATTTGAAAAAACTTGCGAGGTTCTTTAGTCCAAATAAACAACTAAAGAAGCAAGGAAAGGGATATAAACCCAAAGCATCGGTAGCTTTGACAAGTGACGAGTTAAAAATATTGAACGAAAAGAGTTTACTCCGAGGCACTCTGGCAAAACAATACTCTTCACTTTGGACTGCTTTGGAATATTTGAAACACAGTAATTGTTATAAATTTAATTAAATAAGTTGTCCGTTGGGCGATTTTAAACCACTTTTTATTGCTTTCATCACCCCACTCCATTTCTGCGAAACCTAATTTGTCTATCAAACACTGCCACAAAAAAATGTCAGGGCCTATGAAATAAACACATTCATTTACAGCATGAAATAGGATTTGTACGATTTTTATTCACTCATTGTTTCGAATCAGAAAACTCACTCGTTCGCTACGCTCACTCGCCGTTCGTTTCCTCATACTTCTCAACTCGTGAATAATAATCGTACGCACGCATTTTCCATGAAGTAATCTCTGTATGATGTCTAATATGCGAATGATCGCTGGCTTGAAACTTTTCTTGCGCTAACAACGACTTTTTCTCTTTACTAGCTTGTTGGAAAAGCAGCGCTGGTCCATCGCTTTGTCCTCTGTAACACCACAGAAACACCACTGACAATGAAGTTTGAAACAAAGCCTCCATTTCAGGTCATGTCCGCTGAACCACCGCCATCGGCCAAAGCTTCAAGGTCCCAGGCCTCTGGTCCCATTACGGTCAAGCCCGCTAAAACAATTGAGGTGAGCGAGAAGCTCTAAAGCCCGTTTCCCACTTTTGTGATAAGCACAAGCGTACGCACAAGGATGAGTTTAGCGACATTCACACAGTGAAACTTGGCATACGCAAGCGAGGTAACGTCGGAGAAGATTTAATAAGATTCAAGATGGCGTGCGAATCGTCTTTCTTGTGCTTATGCCCAACTCACGGCGGTTCCCGTTTGTGAAATAAGCACAAGCGTGAGATAAGCACAAGCGCAAAAAAAAAGGAAAATTTCCTTTTCTTGTGCTTGTGCTTATGCTTTTCTTACGCCGGTTCCCACACGATTTTTCCTATTCTTATGCTTGTACTTATTGCACAAGTAGAAACCAGAGTCCATTATATTTAACAAATAGATTCCATGTTGCCGTGCGTCTGTTAATAGGGACCTCTAGATTTTAGGACAAGGGCAAGAACGAGTATGAGATGTGACTGCCCGTTTTCAGCGAAAATACTAAGGAAATTTATAACCCTGACAATTAATCTTACTCTTTGTTAGTAGCATAGGTTGCTCAGTTGTTATTATTGCTGGTAACTAAGCCTTTTTCTGATCGAAAAGTGCCAACTGCTGCCGTGTTGGTGACTTGTTTTGACTCGACGATATTTTTGCAAAACCTCGTGCTAAAATGATGACGGGAACACGTTTTCCCACTAAAATGAGGCCGGTTTGCGCGCTTTCACTGTTGGTCTATGAGAAAATCTCGTACTGGTAGTCGTTCTCGTCCTGTAGAATCTCTGGAGCTCCATGCGCCTTCTGGCGCGCGCGCGGAGCACCATTGGTAACAAAATATTGTAACCCACCTTTGCGAGAAAATTTGGTTCGGGTCACCGTACGACCGTACGTACGTCCAGCCATCCATGTATGCCAATGTGACCAGTATCACTTTATCAAGTATCACCAGAAACTCATAAGGGTTGAAACGTGTAACGCGCGTTCACAGCTTCCGAATATTCAGCGCGAACTGATTGGTTGAATGTTTCAGTGCTAAGTACCATATTTGGAAACCCCTCGCTCTTGTTGTTCCAAATATGGTATTTAGCAAATTGAATATTCAGAAGCTTGTTTCCTAACACACAAGGGGCCGTTACACGTTTCAACCCTTATGGGTTTCTGGTATCACAAGTTTAGTTTAGAGATCATCGAGACGGCCATACTCCAGCTAGTTTACAGCCTACATCTTTAATATTGGACATAAATTTTATGGTCAATTGACACCTGCCAAAACAAGGTATCCGTTGGCCAGTATCACGTGACCATTCGCTGGCTTAATTTTAGAGCTAATCAAGGTCAGTTGTTGTTTTTTTTTTGCTAAAGTTGACCGCTCACAAGGTACTGGATTTCGATTGGATCGCAGGCTCAAGCCACGTTAACTTATTGTAAGAATAAATAACCGGGCAGGGTCGTACCTCTTGCTGAACACTATATTTCATTGGCTGTATGGTGTCGTACTTCCTATTGTTTTCTGTGCTAAATCCATTGTAACCTTTGTTCGTCCTATTGTTCTTTTGGCCAATCCTAAAGCCCGTTGAATGAGGTACAACACAATCCAAATAACCCTGGAGCTCCGCTTTTAGGCTTGCCTAATTCTATGTATTAGATCACAGATGACGTGAAAATGTGGTAAGAACAAAAACGTTGCACATGCTAAGTTGAGACTCGTACCAATCGTTACTTTATTCCTCAAAAGTTTTTTGGGTCATGTGTTTATCTTTTTAATTTCTTTCAGTTGAAGGTGGGGTTCTGCCTGTCACATGAACTCGTACACAAAGTGAACGAGATACCTTTCGAGCAGGAACATGAGGATGGAACGCTTCTCACGGCCACAGACGATGACGACAGGATACTGATCTTCAAGCAAAACCTGAAAGTGGAATTTTCAAATAATGATACACAGGTTCAATGACCTTATCGAATCGATTTCTTGTTTTCCATTCTCCTAGCTCAGTTTGTGCGGTTAAAAGGTAACTTAATTGTAGAGATCACCGACTTGTGGTCACGACTACCTTTGCCGTTGCTTTGTCGGCTCATCTTGACGTAAGCGGTTTTTGACGTGTCCGTATTCATTTTCATTTCTTTGATAAATGGTGTCTGGTGTTGGTTTTTCATTTAATTCCACTCATGGCATCAATCGCTGCTCCAACTCTTCGTCAGTCTCAAGATGTGGTAGATTTTGAAACGTGCCTGGTTGGTCAGCCAGTCGAAATGCACGTAACGTTGTACAATCGTTCACAGTCCGCCTTGGCTTGGATCGCCAAGAAAGGTAACGATGTGGCAATGAGATGCGCTAAGAAATCATAAGAAGAGTGGGGGATTCTGTTTTCTGGATGTTAAGAGATTAGGTGTTGTTATTTGTATTTTTTGTTACGACGAAGACGAAGACGACGACGAAGAAGATTACGACCACGGCAGCGGCGAAAACACGACTTCGACAATGACGTTGATGACAATGACGATGATAGGGAGTTAAAGATCTACGAATGCGACGTCATTAAAAACGTCATCTAACATTGCAGGTTCAACAAACTTTTGCGATGTCAATATTTCTTCTTCTACAACCTAGCAAGACCATACATGAACTGAGTTCGGTGGATCGGTTTCGAATCTTGAAAAAGCCCCTGCTGATTTGCGGAAAACAGAAAAGAAATTTCATTTAATGATCAACTGTTTTTCTTATTATATGATGTTGTCTGATTGGGTTCTCCTTGGCGTCGCCGCGCCGTGGATCGTAAAGTTCCTGCTTGTTGATTACGGCGACGAGTAATGATCAGCGCAGTTATGATTGCTACTTTAGCAGCCCTGAAATGAAAGCCTGAAAACTTCAATCTTGAACAGGACCACCAAGGGGAGAAAGAAATCTTTCCCGTAGAAGGCAGGAGCGAGCAACTCCCATACTAACCCTATATCATGGCATTTTTACAGACCGAGCTATTTTTCGACTACCGTTTCCGCAAAAAAGCAAAGACAGTTCCGGTTCGGTGACGCTCTTGCGTCATGTTAGTTACTTGTGATTGGTCATCAGTCTCCTGCGCGAGTCTCATTCGCGGGAAATTCAATCCACAAATAAATGGGTCTGTAAAAACGCCGTGACAGGAATATAGGTCTGTTGTTTACGGTGGCCCGTAAGGGCCACTACCTGTACAAACTTTATTTTCCTCGTACAAAGTGACAGGGCAAAACTATTTACTTAGATTTCACATTTTTTGTTAGCGTACTATTGTATATATTGTTCTATTGTTCTATTGTTCTTGTACTATAAGTTATGCTTCATCCGATTAAAATTCATTGCCTGACGATGACATCGGACGATGTCGAAACGTTGTCAAAATGAATCTAGTTGCGTTTGTCTTTTTAATCAATTTTATCACAAGATCTAGACTTATTAAACTTTATTTTCCCCCTACAAACTTTATTTTCCTCGTACAAACTTTTTTTGCCCCCTACAAACTTTATTTTCCTCGTACAAACTTTTTTTCCCCCTACAAACTTTATTTTCCTCGTACAAACTTTATTTTCCTCGTACAAACTTTATTTTCGTCGTACAAACTTTATTTTCCTCCTACAAACTTTATTTTCCTGGCACAAACTTTATTGTCATCGTACAAACTTTATTATAACCGTACAAACTTTATTGTCATCGTACAAACTTTATTTTCTCACACAAACTTTATTGTCATCGTACAAACTTTATTGTCATCGTACAAACTTTATTTTCTCGTACAAACTTTATTGTCATCGTACAAACTTTATTTTCTCGTACAAACTTTATTGTCATCGTACAAACTTTATTTTCTCGTACAAACTTTATTGTCATCGTACAAACTTTATTTTCTCGTACAAACTTTGTCATCGTACAAACTTTATTTTCTCGTACAAACTTTATTGTCATCGTCATTCTCGTAAAGAACTAATCCGAAAGGAATCTGGGAACCAGCGTAAGTATTTCAAGATGGCGGAAGATGAAGGTGACGAACGAGATGTGATCGAGCACTATTTTCACCTTTGATATACAAATGAAATCATTTTGGAGTTTCTCAAGCGCTTCCATCATATTAAAATAAGTTTGAGAACACTGAAAAGGAGGCTTCGTAGCTTTGGTTTGAGGAGGAAAGGCAATATCATGATCGACGAAGCCAGGATACGAGCTGTAATTATAAGAGAGTTATCTGGTCCGGGACGGTTGCAAGGGTATCGCTCAATGTGGCACACTTTACGGATAAAGTGCAATCTGCACGTGCCGAGAGTTGTAGCTGCACGCCTTGTTCCTGAGATAGATCCGTCTGCTTCTATGCAAAGAAGACGAAGACGGTTGACCAGGAGGCAGTACTTTTCTTATGGCCCAAATTTTTGCTGGCACGTGGATGGTAGGTAGCTAATTATTTTCTTTAATTAACTTGCAATGTATATAACAATCCTTTGTAATTAGTCTAAGTGTGAGTTAATAAATATTGTTGTTGTTGTTGTTGTTGTTGTTGTTGTTGTTGTTAAGGAATACATTTTGTTCTTGACAGTGAGTGTTTCTGGTTTTTGAGTGCAACTTGTTTTTCGATAGTAAGTCACTTCATTGTATTAAGAGAAGGACTGTGATTCATGCACCAGTATGTACTGTATGAGGGGGGTTGTGTGGGCAACCGAGTTTTTAACCAATAGTATGTTTGAGATTCACCCTCAGGAAAAAATATATACCTTAAAAACAAGTCATGTCTGGACCCTAGGGCATCAACTCCATGCCCCCCACCCCCACCTTCCTACTCCAATCAATGTACATTGATAGGAGTTGATGCCCTAGGGTCCAGACATGACTTGCTTCGTAAAGTGTGCCACATTGAGCGATACCCTTGCAACCGTCCCGGACCAGATAACTCTCTTATAATTACAGCTCGTATCCTAGCTTCGTCGATGATATTGCCTTTCCTCCTTAAACCAAAGCTGCGAAGCCTCCTTTTCAGTGTTCTCAAACTTATTTTAATATGATGGAAACGCTTGAGAAACTCCAAAATGATTTCATTTGTATATCCAAGGTGAAAATAGTGCTCGATCACATCTCGTTCGTCACCTTCACCTTCCGCCATCTTGAAATACTTACGCTCATTCCCAGATTCCTTTCGGATTAGTTCTTTACGAGAATGACAAAGTTTGTACGAGAAAATAAAGTTTGTACGATGACAATAAAGTTTGTACGAGAAAATAAAGTTTGTACGATGACAATAAAGTTTGTACGAGAAAATAAAGTTTGTACGATGACAATAAAGTTTGTACGAGAAAATAAAGTTTGTACGATGACAATAAAGTTTGTACGATGACAATAAAGTTTGTACGATGACAATAAAGTTTGTACGAGAAAATAAAGTTTGTACGATGATAATGAAGTTTGTACGGTTATAATAAAGTTTGTACGATTAGAATAAAGTTTGTGCGAGGAAAATAAAGTTTGTAGGAGGAAAATAAAGTTTGTTCGAGGAAAATAAAGTTTGTACGAGGAAAATAAAGTTTGTACGAGGAAATTAAAGTTTGTAGTGGGAAAATACAGTTTGTACGAGGAAAATAAAGTTTGTACAGGTAGTGGCCCTTACGGGCCACCGTAGTTGTTCGATCGTAGTTATCATTCTTGGCTCGTGTTGAAGGCGATTAAAGTTTTTGGTTTAAAGGGTGATATTTTAATTGCTCATCTTCACAATCGTTCACTTTACAGTCCCTCGTTATCCATTGGTCAGTCAGCAAGTCTTTGACGTGTCGCGAACGGAAGGATTCCTCGAGGCAAAAACAACTCTTGTATCGCAAACAAAGACTACACATAAAGTTACCTTCACAGCAAAGTAAGTTCAACAAGTTCATGTGTATCTCTGAAATGTCTTCAATCTCGGCCAAATTTCATTGACTAATCACGTTCAAGTTTTCCAGCTAAAGTGGAAAAATGACACTCATGCCAACTTTGTGCGTGTTCTTTATTTTATTCTGTGGATTTGAGTTATTTGTTTCCCAGAAAAAGCACTCGATGAATGGATTGATCTTCAACCCCTCGCACCAAAGTCAAGTTCTTTTCATGATACCTTGGGCGGGGTTCGTACGATCAAACTTACGAACGGCTGGTTAATGTCACGCGAAATTACGTCTCCACCAAAGGCAGTAATTTTGTTTTATTACACATCGCGCTGAATAGCATTTTTGTGTCGCGGTATGATTTGTTTATAGACCTCTGTGTATATTTTGTGAATGCCATTTAATGGAAATGTATTAAAATGTTTTTCATTTAAACAGACTCACGCGCATTTGAAAGTGCCTGAGCATTGATAGTGCTGATTCACCCTAATGGAGGCTAATAAACTCGGCCGAAATATAGATGAACAGGAAAAACGTCTCTTTGTATTTATCTATATATACTCTAGCCGATCTTGTTGATCAGTTCAGGACTTCATGACAGTTGAGCGCTCTTCGAAAATCTGTTCATCTTAAGGAAAATATATATATATATATATAAGCCAACGGATCTACGAGTAGTCGAAGGGGTTAACCATAGTCCCTTACACTTTCCTTTGTAAATTTTGGACCCAGAGGCACGCTCATGGCACTGAATCAAAAACGCAAAAACTTTCTGTAATGTAAGTATCATCCGTCACAAGTATAAGGTAGTATCATCAGCAAACTTGAAAAGTTTGATCTCCGTATTGGAGTTGGGAGGGAAGATCCCTTGTATTATTCTTGGGTTTTCCGTGATGTCCACCGCTGTTTCTGCCGTCAAGACATACAAAGGCATGAACATCCTTTCCTTAGTCCTCTATCTAAATGAAAGGTGTGAACCAGCCATTCATTTTAACAGAGCGAGCGGAACATTCTGCATACGTGATAACATCGTGCAAAAGGCGCGAGTTGCCATTTGTTGTCTGTCATTTAATGGAGGCAGTCTGATCAGAATGGAAAATAAGTTAAGGGAAGTACTTTATGAAGTATATTAGCAAGGGCCTTGGTTAAAATCTTATAACCCGACGTGATTAAAGTGATTGGCCTCCAGTTCTTAAGTACTGTTCGATCGCTCTTTTAAGCAATAGCGCAATTATTCCACGGCGTTGAGATACCGAGAGACGCCTCGCCAGAAAGGCGTTACTGAAGACACGTGTCAGATTCTTGCCAAGTAAAGGCCAAAAATGCTTGTAAAAGTTGGACGTCAACCCGTCTATTCCAGGTGACTTGTCGTTTTCCATCGACAGAACAGCTTTTCGAAGCTCTTCTTCAGTAAGCTCTCCCTCACACAAATCGCGCGCATCATTAGATAATCTTGGAATTACATCGTTTAGAAACCGTCTTGTGCTTCTTGACCAAACACTTCGGCGGAGTAAAGCTCTTTATAAAACGCACAAGACTCTGACAGTAAATCCTTTCTATCAGACGCACCAACCAAGCTCTCCTTTTTAAGAACGCGAATGATTTGGGCTGCTCTACGGCAACCAACCACAGAATTTGGGGCAAGATAAACGTTTTCGTCAACAAACCGGCATTCCACCGGGAACACCATTTTGAATTCTCAGACTTTGCGGACGTCTGGGGAAACAGAATCTAAAAATAACTGAATTAAAAGTGAGGTGTGCTAAGGTCTGACTGGGAGATTCCCTCTCTGTCTCTTTAACTTTCTCTTGGTCCTTTGGCCCGGGCGGAAAAACTGTCACCATCCCACTCGGGCTTGATTTGCATCTCTAGATCTACAGACCAATGCGTATCCTGTAAACAAATAATATCAAACCTTTTCCGGTTAAAATATTGAAAAGCTAGTTTACGTCGATCAGGAGAGCGTGAACCCCGGCTATTAATACTTGTCAAAACGGCGGTCATTAGGGAAAACCAGAGAAGGGCGATAGACAACGAACGAGCCAAAGCAAATCCTGCACGGAGAGTAAATTTTCAAGACGAGTCAGACGATGTTTTTCCATATCTTCACTCTCTTGGTCCCGTTGTCTGGATCTAGCCAAATTGGGAACAGGGTGGAGCCTTTGACGGCGAATTACTGTCTTGAAATCGGTATCCGAGTCCGAAAGATGTCGTTTACATCCTTAAACGTTAGGATCAGTGTCCATTGCTTCACGGTATTATTTACGTTCTTGGCATTATCAGGATCCACATTAGGTAAATTGCTTTCACAACAGCAGGGTTTGGAACGGGGTTGGATTCTTAGAAGACTCTGTAACAACCTCAGTCCTTACATGTTTTACACTCGATTTCTTGGCAACGCTTACGAGTATGGCCCATTTGGGGGCACTCATTACACATAGGTTGTTGATTGTTATGTATTACTCTGCACCATTCACCACCAATGAGCAATAAGTTCGGTATAGTCTTCTTCTTGAGCGGCATTTTAACGAGACGATTACCATTCTCAATTCTTGCAAGCTCGTGGTCTGCTTTGTACTTCAAAGGTATGAC
>NC_090883.1:45262737-45270237 GCF_036669925.1 Montipora capricornis
GATAGCGAGCCAATGAGAGCGCGCACTTTTGTATAATCACCTGTGTATTTATCGCTGTCACTTCGCTCGCTCACATCGCGTAATTTGGTGCACTTTCAGCGGGTATCACCCGTAACGTGAGTCGGATGCATTTTTGTGCAGTTTGCGCCCATCGTGTTTCTTGTTTTGCTTTGGGTAGGAAGGAATCCGAATTTGTCAAGCGTTTCAATATTTGGACTGAAGGGTTCAAATTAAAAATTATACATTTCTTGTTTTCGGTTTATCAAGATTAACACATCGTTGATTCAGTGAATGAGGGATCTGAATGAGGTGAGTGAGATTCGCGTGACTTTAGGTCTCATTCCACGAACTATATGAAATGCCTGCATTTTTATGTTCGCTTTTGGAAGATTATCGTCTCATCAGGACCTTTGTCTCGTCGGGAACCGAAAAGCATCGGGCAAAAGTCACACCGAATAATCTTGCGGGAGTGAGAGTTATTGAAAAGGAAGAAAAATCATATTTGTTGGACAAGAATTAAGCGTAAAGAGGCCTAGGAGCTCACGCTTTAAAAGTCCCTTAAATCGATGATTAACCTTGGGAAAGAAGTTTCGTGATGTTCAGTTTCTTGTTTATTTATAGCTTATTATAGCGAATTCTGAGAAGTTTGGATTATTATTCGCGCATAATGATAAAGCATGGTAGATGGATTTGTAAAAAACGAGAGGAGGTCGCTCTTGTTCGTAGAGCATAGATCCTTACTGTGGAATGACCATCATATTATTTTTTACTGCGACAATGAACTTAGTGAAACCGAAAAAGGAAGTAGTCTAAGGTACAGCTGTATTTTCGTCTCTCCGAAGTCGGTTGTTGTTCTTCTTCTTCATTGTCATAATCCCTTTTTTTCCTTACGTTGCAATTGTATTTGACAGTAGGTTTTACGTGTGTGAGAGGAACTATTTGTATTCGTCGAATACATGTACATGTAACGTTCAAACCACCGGTACCCCAAGCGCAGTGTGTGCGAAGGTAACATGGCCGACAACAATATAAATTCTGATAGAAGGCTGAAGAAGATAATTATATGAAAACGTTCTCATTTAAAAAGCCTTATATACTTTATTGCCATTGTGGGTAGATTCCTTCCTGTGTGCTCATTTTCCAGATCCAACACAATTTGAGCCATTTTTCAATTTCTTGCTTGCCAACCATACATACACATGTATTATAAAATCCCAAGGCTGCACACTCCATTCTTGGGAGCCCACCAAATTGCGTCAAATATTTCGAGATAAAAATAATGTACCCTCGTCACAATTCCACATCAAAAACAATTGACAAAGATTGAACTTTGAATTCAAGCCACCATCAACACAATAGCAGTCTTGAGAGCGACCTCAGGGAGTAGTTTGTTCACTCGATCGCAAGAAAAGAGTCTTCTGAAACATGTGCTTGGTGCTCTTGAAAGTGGCCACAGCTTCCACCGTTGAACTGAGCCCCACCGGGATAGTGGACCGTAGTTTGTCAACAACATTTTTTTTTATTCCCCTGGGTCTCCTCACACGACTGTATTCCCTCAGATGCTAATAATTAAATTTCATTGGCTTCAGAAAGTCCCCATGATCCACAAAATGTTCGTAATTGAATTAGCTGTGCAATATATCTTATGAGAACAATTTTTCTTTGCATGTTAATTCCTTAATTCCTTGAAGGCTAAATTGATAAATACAGTTACAATTGTGAACTGCCTACTACACTTTACAAACAAATCATATTAACTGATAAAAGGGGCTTGAAGGTACAAAACAATACCATGATGTACATCTAAGAATTCAGATCTCCTCAGTTTTTACACCATTGTTCATTCTTGCTTGGCCTCTTAGCCATCTTTCAACACTTCATGAATGTTTTTGCAGTTTGACAGGGGAGCAGGAATGGTGTGGTGATGATTGCACTGGCCTCCCACCAATGTGGCCGTGGTTCGATTCCCAACTTATGGCCATTTCTTGGTAAAGTTTTTTTGTTGGTTCTTTACTCTGCTCCGAGGGGTTTTCTCCGGGTTCTCCGGTTTTCTCCTCTCCTCAAAAACCAACATTTCTAAAATCCAATTCCATCAGACTGAGGGCCATACTGGGTCTCCAGTAAATATGTTACCCTCGTTAAATAAAGTTTACATGTATTTCATTAATTTCATTTCAGACAACACAAAGGAGGCGTGACTATGATTGGACGACTGAGTCAATGCACTCATGTTGGGAGACCCAGGGGAACAAAAAAATTGTTGTTGACAAACTATGTACGGTCCACTAAAAATGGCTCAATAAGGTTTTTATTACAATGGCCCTCTCGCACAGGGTTTTCTATTCCTTGGGTCTTGCCTCTTCGCCTGCTTCTGCTAATGGTTCTGGTCATACTGGACCTCCGACATGAGTAAATAAAAAACATTTGGCGCACTTTTCTTTTTATGTCTGAGAAAATGGAAACAGAAAATGGGAACAGTTTGGCAACCTATAATTAGCAGCCCATATTGCAAAATGCGGACCAAAGTTAAGAGGCATTTTTCTCTTTAATCTACATTTGCCTTAAACCCTTTATCGTCCAGTGGCCACTTACGGATTTTACTCCTCAGTGGGGAGCCCCTCGGGCTCTAGGTTCACTCAAAAACATTAATACCACAGAACACTGACCAGACTGATTTTAGTTGCTTAACTGCTTGACCAAGCTGTTTGGCTGGAGCATGTTATCCACCTCATAAAGTGCCACATTACAAGTTCTTGTTTTCCTAATAAATTATTTTATTGAACTTGTGACTTTTGCCTTACTGTATGTTGTCAAGTTCTTTGTGGGTGTAACAGAGTTAATCACTAAGTGACTTAAAGTTTGGGAAGGATGACTTTCAAGTCTGTTTCAACTCAATAAGGCATGATCATATTCTATCCATATGGTATTATGTAAGAAGCACAAAGTATTGTTCACTATTTTAGCACCAAGAGCAGCGTAATTTTGTCTCCACTACTCAACTGGCCACTCAAGCAAGGTCATATATGGGCGCGTTGGCCAGCCAAGCCACCGTGCAGTTTCTTAAGCATTGGAATTGTTACAAAAATATTAACAAATCAATTCTAAAATAAGGAGAAAAGCAGTGCACCAGAGCTGTGGACACGAAAACCCCTAAAAAAAACCAGCAGGTGGAAAAAAAGCGGGGAACATGTACCCCCTACCAATGCAGTGGCGCAACCCTCGGGGTTCTAGGGTATTCTACTTGAAAGACTTAAAATGTAAATGAACACTATCATATAGCGCCTAACGAAGGCATTAAACACTAAATCAGCTTGAAAGGACAAAATGGAAACAGGAATTGTGCATGCGGCAAAGGCTGACCGTAGAATGCCTTACTCGCTTAACAATTGCCAAATACAACCCACGATCATTTGGTACTCCAAGCGCCTGCTGCTCACAACCAGGCCTCTGCTACGTGACTGCAAAATATCAATTTATGCTAATCAGGATTATCGCAAATAACATGATTTGTTAATTATGTCCTTTGCAGGCTACTTACTTATTATACATATACTCCTTTAAACAATTGATGCTTACACATTGCTATGAGATAAGCTTTAAGTTGAATTCCTCTTTGTCTCAGGAACAGATCCTGTGCAATCGTCTTGATCACTGTGGGTATGGATTATGTATTTCTACCTTGAAAAATGCAAAGTTAAAGTGGGGTGAATGCTAAAGAAGGTATGGAATGTGTTTGTTGCATTAAGAATGTGATTCATCAGTGAGAATACATCACACTTTTTTTTGGATATTTCACATTTCGCCAGTGTATAAATAAAAAAATCCAAACCCGAAATGTTATGTTAGAGTATTTTTAAGTGTGCTTATAAGAACACCCAACACTGGAAACCATCTGTTGAATTCATAACTCGAGCAAGCAGTCCATTCAACAACTCATTCACACCAAATGTGCCTCCAGTTGGCAAGTATTTTATTTGGTGTTTAAGCTATGCAGAGTAAAAATAATTAATCCTTAAGAGGTACACAAATTCCTTGTGCTGTTCTTCTTTTTCAAGAGGGTGTCTAGAAAATGCAGACCTGCAGACCTAGAGAATGCAGACCTACATGTAGAAAACACAGACCTAGAAAATAACGATTTGGTGTTAGCCGGGCAGAGATCTCAGCCTTGGTTCTGAAAGAAATCCTCTTGAAATTAAAGTGGCAATTCAATGGAGAAGGTTTCAGCCTGGGCTAAAAAATCTGCAAGAAGTCCATGTAATTAATCGAAAAGGAATTTCAGGCTGTGTTGAAAAAGGAATCTGAGCATACATATCAAATTTGTTTTCGCATGTCAGTAAATTAAATTTTTCCCGTGCAAATTTGCGTTTTGCGACCAGGCTGAAATTCATCATGTAATCGCAACAAAATTTTAGCCCAATAGGTGGAGTGAAATTTAGTAGTAACATTATTAGTAGGTAGTAGTAACATTATTTCGTAACTTTCAATTAAACGTTAGTTAACAGTGTACAGTTATGCCCAAAACAAAACTTCAGTTCACAAGCTACAGTTGCGGGCCTATGAAAAACTTCTCGGATCAAATGACACCAATCACAGTTCAAATCACAATAGCAAACATCACGTTCTATGCAATATTTGGAAATTTTTGTTCCATGGTTTTTCTCTCCATTTCAAGGAAAGGTAAGCGAATCAAAATGAATCAAAAACTGAATCAAAAACTGTTTGGTTTTTGTAGACTTTCTGAACTGTAAAGAAATCCACTTTCAATTAATTATGTTTAAGTTAATATATGCAACTGTAGGAACAAAAATTAATGTTCCTGCCGTAAACGCCAACTGTGATGGAAACTTGTTATCAGGATTACATGTATTATAAGAGTTCAAAGCAAACCTTTTACTTGTAGTTAAGACACGTAAATTCATTGTTTCTTTGGCCGGCCCGTTGTCTTGTAGGGAAAAGTCACGGCGGGGAAAATAGTTTATTCCAGAAGATCACAAGGCCACTGTTGGCAAATAGTCATTCTTTGCACAGTCGTAATCATTCTGTTGAAACTTCCTAATTTGAAAACAGGTGCTGTGACATATACAGACTACGTTTTTTTAATGACGTAAGTTACTACAATTTTTTGTAATGTAGACGCCTTACTCACGGACTTTTAGTTGCGTGACTATCGCTCCACAAAAACTTACACGACAACTTTTTTGTCAGGGTACCGTTTGAATTTGGCCCCGCACGGTGCCTCTTGGCACCTGTACGTTTTGGAGCACTCTTGCTACATAAATGGAGTGTTCCGGGCCATAAATTGTAGGCACCCGGGCCAAATTCAAACGGTTACTGAGCCCAAAAAGTTGTCGTGTAAACCGGGCTAAGTGTGACATGTCTTTAATAATCTGGCCTCAGTTGTTCAAAAGGTGGATAATGCTATCCACTGGATTAATTACTATCCTGTGGATAAACATTAATTAGCGAAACTAATTGAGTTATATGCAGTGGACAGCGATTTATCCAGTGGATAGCCAGCGATCAGGTTCAGCCCCAGTCCCTCAGAGAGCCTGTTTGCTGGCTATCCAGTGGATAGCACTGTCCACCCTTCGAACAACTGGGGCCTGGGGCATAAAAAAGGGAAAGGTCTTGGAGAAAAAGTGTCGTAAAATCCTTTGTACATGTATCTCAAAAGCGCATGTTCTGAAATTATAACAGTTGTGCTGACCATTTCTGGCTAAAGTCGATATCAATGTTGGTCTTTATGATTCCATTAGATGCTTAAATCTGTATCCCAGCTGACAGTGTTGATATGTTGTTATTTAAACTACAGTGTACAGACACTTGGGAATAAAAGGTGCTCTTTGGCACCATCTTTACAAACCAATCAAAATGTATATAAGGGGCAGTGTCATGCGATGGCATGCGCAGTATTTTAATTCACACACAGAGATTTTAACAGCCTTTAATTTTTTTCCTTTTTCTGTATAAGTCAAGACAAAATATGGCTTCAGAAAAGCACTAAAATGCATATTTATCAATTATCGCTGATTTGGAGTCCAAGAAATAAAATCTATTACAAATATGACGCCATGTTTGTTTTCTGCGTGACAGCTAAATTCAGTGAAGTAAGACCGGGAACACTGGGGGCGGTTCAAGCACTCAATATTTTTTTTCACCGCGATAAACCAGACGTATTATCAAGATTAACATGCCATTTCAAAGCTGAAAGAAAGTGCATTTATTCCAAGAGACGACTTTGAAGTCGAAAGGCGATAAGCAGCGAACAAATTCAGCCATGTTTTACTCACCGCTTGCGGTTATATAATTCGTGCAACAAATAAACACAACCAGTGCATTCAGTTCCTCTCATCTAAATGCAGATTTTTTTTCAAAATATTCAAATAGACATTTTAGAGCAAAGATAGTAAATGTGTTATCAACAAATGATGATGTTTTGATCTCTGACATTTAAGCGACTTGTTAGAAATGAAATACGAAGATGGACTTCGATCCTTGGAAATAGTGAAACAGTTTGCATTTCAATAAATTCAGGTCTTAAAAAGTTTCTCTTTATTGTAGATGCTGTATTGGTATTTTGACTGCTCCTCGTTTGCTTTCTTGAGGAGACTGAATCACTATTTGTCCGCTTCCAGCTCAATGGTGGCCACGACTCGACATGGTAACATACCGTCAAAACCTCTTCCAAACAACAAAATCAAATAAAAAAGGAGCACTAAGAACGACAACAAATATATACATGTAGTTAATTTGTCTTTGAACGCCACAAGATATTTGATTGATTAAAGTGACCACTGATGGCTTTGATTGTGTAAGATATTCACATCCACACACTCCTTTGAAAAAGTTGGCAAACTTTTTCAAAAATTTTGGCATGCTCACAGTCATGCATTCGCCACCAGTGACACTGCTCCTTTAACAACAAACTCATGAAACAGAAAGAGGCGACCACTAAGAACGATAAAAATAGAAGTGACATGTCTAAAGTACAGTTCGTAAAGGACGTATGGGAGGAAGTAGGCAAACAACTTCTTATGGCTTCTTATGGACTGGTTTGTTTCATTATTTGTCAGATTGTACGAAGTTTGTTAAATTGGATGGTTCCTCATCACATTCAATACATCTTGCTAAAGGTGTTCCCCAGGGATCAGTGTGGAGTCCAATACTAATATATTCACTATGCACATATCCCTTGAGTAATATTGGTAATCAACATGGCGTGAACTATCATTTTTACGCCATTAATTCAGAGCTTTTCCTTTCTTTTAAAACAAGCTGTCTCAATGACATGGAATTCAGCAAGTCTAAAATAAAAGCTTAATATGTGTTTGTGATGTTGATTTACATGTATGGATGCATGATTTGCAATTGAAAGCTAACCATTTTTAAAATGGGTGCTTAGGCTTAAATACTGTTGTTTATCAGTGCTATTTGTAGACAATCTGCACTTGTCATACACCTCCTGGAATGCTAACTGTTTCAAATTTAGACAGTGCATAT
>NC_090883.1:45272737-45282737 GCF_036669925.1 Montipora capricornis
CCTTCCGGTAAAATACAATCGGTGGCTGTTTAAAGATATCGAAATCCGATATGGCGGACAACAAATCATATTGTTCCTACTTTCCCGCCACCGCAGCAAGATTTTCTCAAAACGAAAGTCTCAAGCAGAACGTTTTTAAACTGCCCTTGAATCAGAAGTCTTTTATGTGTTTTCAGAAAAGATAGGCACTGCAAAATTTTATTTGTATTGAGCCCAAGTAGTTTAGACCTCATAAACATCATCTCCTCTACATGTCTTGGCTCTTCAAACAATGAAAGTAGCCGGCGAAACCTGTCAGAGAAGCCGGCGAACTTCGCCGGCTGCCGGCTCTTATATACAACCCTGAGTCAATCATTTCCACTCATGCATGACCTTCACTAAATACACATGTACTTAAAGACATTTAAAATAAAGCTGTTAAAGTACATGCATTTACATGTATGGATTAGATGGCTGTTAATTGTTTTTATGTCTTTGTAACTAATTAGTGGGTCCTGTAAATGCAACACTTGTTGATTTCAGTTGCTAATTTTACTCACTGATAATTATTATAATACCCACAAAACTTTACGGATTCTCTTTATTGTTGTGACCAACAGATATGGCATCTGGTCCAGCAGCTTTTGCTTCCTCAACGAAGGAAAACACCAACTATGCCCGTCTGTGTCGTCTTCTCATAGATGTTGGAACTGAGGCCCTTCGAAATATATTCAATGGAATCCATTCTCCAGCCAATTTGCACCACATTAAAGAATCTTCAAAAAAAAAGAATTCTGAATCCCACACTGTGGGGAAAGCTGTACCCGGCCACAGCCTCACACGTGTCGTCAGCCGACTTTGATATTACACTTCTGATGGTACTGCTGAGAAATATATGTGGTTTGAGTCCTCCTAGTAGCACTGGCAGCTGGGACAAGTTTCCTCATGTCTCTGATACCAGCATGGAGGCAAATATAGTGAGAATCAAGTGGTATAGAAATGATGTCCATGCTCATGTCAGTAAAGCTTCAGTTGATGATTTAACATTCAATGTACTATGGCAGAATATCAGCAATGCAATCATGGGACTTGCATCTGGAACAAATGCCACTTTATATGCTACAGCCATCAAGAAAGTGAAGACTGAGTGCATGGATCCTGATGCTGAGGCTCACTACCGAGATTTACTAAATGACTGGAAAAGTTATGATGATAATACGAAGGAAATGCTTGAAGAACTTAAAGGTACAGTGTGACTCCGAAGTTTTTTATACCATCAGGCAATTTGTTGGTTAGAGAAATGAAGATTTTTTGGAGGTCCAACTGTTTTGAATACTTGAAATCTCTTAGCCTCATAATTATAGAGTATTACGTTTCTTGGACTAACAAAGAGAAATCTAAGGCACATTGCATTCTTGTTGCTGCATCTTGCTGTCCTGAATTCCTGAGTTGAAGTAACTCTTTTCAGAAAACACACAACAATTTACCCTAACCCTAACCCTATAAACAGGGCTGGTCAATGTGGTGAGTTCATAGGGACGGGTTATTAATTAATGTGGTCCATGAACTGGCTTCACAAGGGTGGTCCCTGTCTCTTGGTGATGGCCCATGCACAAGTACCACGAAGTGGGGATCCTTGTTGTCTATAGGAATATAGCCTAATTTCTGAGATGAAGGTGCTATGTAAATACGAATAATTGAATTGCAGTATCAGGTGTTGTGCCATATGAATGTAATCTTTTGGGGAAGAATTGCAACAGGAGCCGTCACAGTGGTGAACAAGCTCGCCTATAAAATTCATTTTCTCCTTTTAAAATATTTTTTATGAGAATAAAATTGAGACAAGGTAAAGGCGTTCTGATCGCTAATTGTTACTTTTGTTTGCATTCCTTCTGCATGCGGATGCATTACATGTACATTGTCATTAATTCATCTTGCTCTCCAGAGCTCCTCAATTGAATTGGGGGAACCCTGTTTGGTACTGAGTGATGCATTACACCAATGAAACCAAAAATGTGGTCCATGCATGAAGTGAGTTCGCAAGGGTGGTTCCTGGCCCTGGTTCAGTTGTTGATGGCCCATGTACAAGAACCGTGAAGAGGGGAATTTTGTATTGTGCAAGTGATTGTTTCATCTGTGCTCATTTAAAGTCATTCTTATTTTTCTTCAAAGGAAATCAAGAGAGAGCCATTGGCGAGATTGTAGAGATCAAGGGTATTTGTTGTTTAAAGAAATACAGCCTAATTTCTAAGATGAAGGTGTTATATAATTATGAATAATTGAATTGCAGTAGCATTATTTTGTTGTGCCAATTTGATCTTGCAGCAGGAGCCTTTACAATGGTAAACAAGCCTGCCTATAAATTTCTTCTGCTTCTTTAAAATATTTTTGTGGGAATAAAAGGCAGGGTAAAGGCGGTCTGTTACTTTTGCTTGCATTCTTGATCAATGGCCCATGTGCAAGTACCGTGAAGTGGGGAATTTTGTATTGTCGTGCAAGTTATTGTTTTATCAGTGCTCATTATATTAAATCATTCTTATTTTTCTTCAAAGGAAATCAAGAGAGAGCCATTGACAAGATTGTAGAGATCAAAGGTATTTGTTGTTTAAAGAAATACAGCCTAATTTCTAAGATGAAGGTGTTATATAATTATGAATAATTGAATTGCAGTATCATTATTTTGTTGTGCCAATTTGATCTTGCAGCAGGAGCCTTTGCAATGGTAAACAAGCCTGCCTATAAATTTCTTCTGCTTCTTTAAAATATGTTTGTGGAAATAAAAGGCAGGGTAAAGGCGGTCTGTTACTTTTGCTTGCATTCTTGATCAATGGCCCATGTGCAAGTACCGTGAAGTGGGGAATTTTGTATTGTCGTGCAAGTTATTGTTTTATCAGTGCTCATTATATTAAATCATTCTTATTTTTCTTCAAAGGAAATCAAGAGAGAGTCATTGACGAGATTGTAGAGATCAAAGGTATTTGTTGTTTAAAGAAATACAGCCTAATTTCTAAGATGAAGGTGTTATATAATTATGAATAATTGAATTGCAGTATCATTATTTTGTTGTGCCAATTTGATCTTGCAGCAGGAGCCTTTGCAATGGTAAACAAGCCTGCCTATAAATTTCTTCTGCTTCTTTAAAATATGTTTGTGGGAATAAAAGGCAAGGTAAAGGCGGTCTGTTACTTTTGTTTGCGTTCTTTCCGTATGCAGGTACATTACATGTACATGTACATTGTCATTAATTTCATCTTAATCTCCTGAACTCCTGAATTGTTGGTACAGTGATGCATAGTAACATCAATGAAACCAAAAATGTGGTCCATGAACTGGGTTCGCAAGGGTGGTTCCTGGCCCTGGTTCAATTATTGTTCATGGCCCATGTACAAGTACCGTGAAGTGGGGAATTTTGTATTGTTGTGCAAGTTATTGTTTCATCAGTGCTCATTAAATCATTCTTATTTTTCTTCAAAGGAAATCAAGAGAGAGCCATTGACGAGATTGTAGAGATCAAAGGTATTTGTTGTTTAAAGAAATACAGCCTAATTTCTGAGATGAAGGTGTTATATAATTATGAATAGTTGAATTGCAGTATTATTATTTTGTTGTGCCAATTTGATCTTGCAGCAGGAGCCTTTACAATGGTAAACAAGCCTGCCTATAAATTTCTTCTGCTTCTTTAAAATATTTTTGTGGGGATAAAAGACAGGGTAAACTGCTGGCGGTCTGTTACTTCTGTTTGCGTTCTTTCCATATGCAGGTACATTACATGTACATTGTCATTAATTTCATCTTAGTCTCCTGAACTCCTGAATTGTTGGTACAGTGATGCATAACATCAATGAAACCAAAAATGTGGTCCATGAACTGGGTTTGCAAGGGTGGTTCCTGGCCCTGGTTCAATCGGTGATGGCCCATGTACAAGTACCGTGAAGTGGGGATCCTTGTTGTCTACTCAACCTGAATTTCATAATTTTGTATTGTTGTGCAAGTCTTTGTTTCATTTGTTACGAAGAGGTGTGCCTTATTGAGTCATTGTTCCATCAATGCTCATTAAATCATTTTTATTTTTCTTCAAAGGAAATCAAGAGAGAGCCATTGAAGAGATTGTAGAGATCAAAGGTATTTGTTGTATAAAGAAATATAGCCTAATTTCTGAGATGAAGGGGTTATATAAATATTAGAAATAATTGGAATTCAGTATCAGTTGTTGCGCCAATTTGATCTTGTAGCAAGGGCCTTTATAAATTTCTTCTGCTTCTTTTAAAATATTTTTTATCAGAATAAAAGGCACGCTAAAGGCGTTCTGATCGATTGTTACTGTACTCTTGTTTGCATTCCTTCTCCATTCATGTACATTACATGTACATTGTCATTAATTCATCTTACTCTCCTGAACTCCTGAATTGAATTGTGGGAACCCTGTTTGGTACAGTCACTGTAACGCATTACATCAATGACACCAAAAATGTGGTCCATGAACTGGGGTGGCAAGGGGGGTTCCTGGCCCTGGTTCATGGTGATGGCCCATGCACAAGTACATGTACCACGAAGTGGGGATCCTTGTGAATTTTGTAATTTTGTATTGTTGCACAAGTGTTTGTTTCATTTATTAAGAGGGGCTGTGTCTTATTGAGTTATTGCTCCATCAGTGCTCATTAAATCATTTTTATTTTTTCTTCAAAGGAAATCAAAAGAGAGGCATTGAACAGATTGTAGAGATCAAAGGTATTTGTTGTATTAAAAGACAAAGTATTGAATGATGATGCCAATTATTTTTTTTTCCATTTTTTCATATTTTGGGGTGACTAAATTAATTTTCATAAAATGTCCTCTATAGAGAAAGTACTAAGAGTGCCAGTTATAATAGGGGTGATTCTAATCTTACGTAATTGCCAATTAGTCTCTTTATCTCAAAGGCCAGGTCAATATATTTCTCCTCTTTCTCGTGCTCCTTTAGGCATATCTGGCTATAATCAACAAGGCAAGCAACATCAACAATGTGGCATTGGTTTGTTTTCTTGTCAATCACCTGTTATGCGACATTTTCTGATCTGTCATTCTCTAGAACACTGTCAGGGGCATGCTCAAACCACTTCACTCCACTGTTAAACTGTTAGTATTATTATTATTATTATTATTATTATTATTATTATTATTATCCTTCTTCTTCTTCTTCTTCTTCTTCTTCTTCTTCTTCTTCTTATTATTATTATTATTATTATTAATATATATATATATTTTTGGCATGTTACTGGCATGCATGCATATGTACGGACAACAAGTCACAACATCCCTTGTGTCTACAGTCCTCAGGATGCACATGTATGTTGTTGGTACATGTCTCTCACATAATTAAGTCCAGTGACACAAAAAGAACACAAAACTTCAAAGAAAAAAGTCAAGTCAAACTCAGGAACAGTCTAAAGACAGTCTGTTATCACAACTATAATTCCTGGCGAGTCTTAGCCAGGCAGTAGCCTCACTAAGGCTCGCCAGCACCAGGCTGCCACGCGGGAGGTCGTGAGTTCGACTCCGGCCAGACCAACACTCAGGGTCTTAAAGTAACTGAGGAGAAAGTGCTGCCTTTGTAATTTCATCTGCAAATGGTTAGACTTTTAAGGCTTGTTGGATAAGGACTATAAACCGTAGGCCCCATCTCACAAATATCTTCTATGTTCATAAGTTTCCTGTGGGGCGTTAAAGAACCCACACACTATTCGAAAAAAGTAGGGAATGGAGGCCCCACTGCTATGGCTGTCCTGTTCTCTCCAGCAGAAGTGGCCGGTTTGGTAGTGACTTCTCTAAAGAGGCTTTCGGTGTATGAGGCCACCTAAGCATAAACAGCCATAAGTGAAAAAGGGACTTTGCCTAGTGCTGGAACATGTAGACATGTAGATTAAATTCTACAAAGGTGACAATGAACATGAAGTTGGCAATTACCGGCCAATATCATATACCTTCCATTTGTTTCATTTGTTAAGAAGAGTCTTGTCTCATTGAATTATTGTTCCATCGATGCCCATTGAATCATTCTTATTTTTCTTCAAAGGAAATCAAGAGAGAGCCAATGAACAGCTTGGAAAGATCGAAGGTATTTGCTGTTTAAAGAATTTATATAGCCTAATTTCTGAGATGAAGATGGTATATAATATTATTATGAATAATTAAATTGCAATATCATTTGTTGTGCCAATTTGACCTTTCAGCAGGATCCTTTACAGTGGTAAACAAGTCTGCCTATAAATTTTGTCTGCTTCTTTTACACTTTTTATCATGAGAATAAAAGACAGGGTAAATGCGGTCTGATCGATTCTTATCATTGTTTGCGTTCCTTCCGTATGCAGGTACATTACATGTACATTGTCATTAATTCATCTTATTCGTGACCTCTGTTCTCCAAGAGGTGTTTCCCTACTCTTCTAGTGAGCGATGAATCGCGTAATGCTATGGCGCAAAACCAAAAAAAAAAAAAAAATTGGTGTTTGCTTTTCTAGACCTTGCACTCTTAAAACATTTGATGGTACAGTTATGCATTACATCCATGAAACCAAAAAAGTAACCAAGGAAAAGGAAACGTATACAATAGAAATCATTTGACATTCGCCCCACACCGAGTGCATACAGAATTGGTGGACGTATCCGCAAACCTAACCGCAATATGACAGCTATGTAATGTTAGCGGTGCCAGAACAAGACTTGATGACAACTATAATGTGATGCATTTGTTGGTTCGTATGTGTGATGTTTTGAATGGATTTCAAAACAGGATGCAAATGATTAACAACGATTTAATAAACAATTGTAAGAAGACGTGTTACAGCATTGGTGGACACCATGATCGTTCTGTTCGATATATCCCTTAGTTCCTAGCGAACATCCAGTATCAATAACTTCCGGTTTATATGAACATTACATCTCTTTCCCCTAGTGGGTAACTCTCTAGAGTAATATGGAAAGAAATAAAATAAACTTCAACTAATCAGTTTCCATGAAACTATGACTACTGACTGAAATCAAAGTCCAACAGAAACAAATGTTTTTGTACAGGCGACAGCATTGTTAACTGAACACACTATACTGTCATGGTTCAGAGCTCACAGTTGACTAAGAATCTAGGCCTACAAATCAAGAATCTGACGGGGAACTCGTTTCCTGGAAGATCTACGCAATGGTGGTTGACCAACCTGTGGGACGCACTAGCTTTGCTCTCTGGGATAGGGCTAAATGAACTTGTAGGATTAGCTTGCATGCCAGGGGAACTCACAGGTTTTGATGCAGACAGGTCAGAAGCATGCGCACGTGTGCGTGCAGCAGGCAGCTCTTGTTGATGTCAGCCGGAGAGCTGAGACCACTGTCACGGGACAGATCATCATCATGGTTGATGACTGACTGGTCCAGACTTTTAAAGAAAGAGGAATTTCTGGTAACCGTGCGATTCTCGTTCTGAGCAGTAATCATGCTGCCTTTCTTATCCACTACAGTCAAAGGGGTAGGATTGTAGACAGTTGCACCTTTAGACGCAGTAAATGGTCTCTTCACTAGTACGGTTTCACCGTGTGAGATAGTGCTGGGTTTCACATAGACCTTGCTTCAGCATGAGCCTTGAACTTGTATTTTTGCGAGAAATCGCGCTTGCGGACGATCTCCGACACAGGGTCAACGAAGTTGGTCTGTGGTAGCTTGTTACGCACAGGACGTTTCAGTAACAATACTGCTGGGGCCACACCAGTGGTTTGATGAGGAGAGGTGCGATAGTTTCTCAGAACCGCTTTCAGTTCCTTTCTCCATTTTAGCGGCCTTAAGACACTTCTTCAGTGTTTTCACGAATCTCTCCACCTCACCGTTGGCCCTAGGCCATAATGGGGTTAAAACCGAGCGCATGAGCAAACTTGGAAAACTCTTCTCCGCTGAAAGGTGGACCATTGTCTGATCTAACAATCTTGGGAGTTCCGAATGTAGCAAATATCTGATCTAACTTAGGTATGACAGCACTAGCGGACGTTGACGACACTGGTTCTACGAACGGGAACCTTGAATAATCATCAACCAGTAGAAGTAGGGTTTCACCCTCAACATGCGCAAAGTCAATGCTTTCTTCATCAAAAGGGCTGTCAGGAAGAGTTGATACTTGAACAGGCTCTCTAGCGTACACTGGGGTTACAACTTGGCACGGTAAACAGGCCTTGACCTTTGTTTCAACCATCTTGTCCATGCATGGGAACCACACCTTTTCTCGCAGGAGGGTCTTAGTTTTAACTATGCCCAAGTGACCTTCATGGGCGATGTCAACAATTCGTTCTTGTAGTGCAGCAGGAACTGCTAAACGATCCCATTTTAACAGGACAGTGTCAGTCCAGGTTAACTGCTCCTTGACTTGCTCATAGCGGGATAGCTCAGATAATGATACACCAAGTGGCGCCTCATGCCAGCAATCAGATTTCATTGCAGATATAACCGCTATTAGCACTGGATCCGTTGCGGTTGCAGATTCTACCTCAGAGAATGTTACAGCTTTTGGTACTGCATTTCTTGTAATAAAAGAGATGTTGTCTTCAGACTCGATTTCATAATTGTGAGATTCCAAGTTTCCTACTGGGTGTCTCGAAGCATAATCTGCTGGGTTTGAGGCACCAGGGCGATATTCTACTGTGAATCGGTACTGCTGTAGCTCCATGAGCCAACGTTCTATCCTGGCGGACGGTTTAGAGGTGGGGTTGTTAAGCAAGGAAACCAGAGGTTGATGGTCTGTGGTCCCCTCCCGTCCTGGAGTTGACGGAACACTTGTCCCAGATGTCGGTCATGAGTGTCTTGGTCTGCGCCCCCAACATAGATGTAATCACTGATGTTCTTGACGCAGGGTACGCCTCGGATTGCATCACCCACCTTCTTTTGGAAGATTTCTGCTGCGCACGAGAGACCAAAATTGAGACGTTTGTATTGGAACAGTCCAACGTGTGTAGAAAACATGCTCAGTGCTCTCGAGTCGGGATGCAATGGGATCTGGTGGTACCCTTGATTTAAGTCGATCTTACTAAACACTTTACAACCGTTCAAGTCCGACACTACGTGATGGATGGTGGGTATGATGTGTCGCTCCCTGATGATAGCTTTGTTTCATGAACGCATGTCCACACAAATTCTAATCTCGTTCGGTTTATTCGGCTTGGGCACAACAACAATTGGCGACACCCAAGGGGTGGGGCCTTCTACGTGTTCAATGATGTCATCATTTTCGAGCTGTTTGAGTTTTTCCTCCACCTGTTTTTTTACATGGAGAGGGACTCGGCGATGTGGCTGAGCCACGGGTTTGACAGATTCATCTATATGCATGAGTGCTGGTTCACCTTTGTACTTGTCCATTCCACTGGTTAGATTAGGAAATTCCTTGGCAGGCTAACAGGAGGTTCGACCGTACTAACAGCTTTAATAAGATCTAATGCTTGTGAGGTTGTCCAGCTAAGTATGGAGCTTGATGAACCCTTTGCGACATAGAATGTTTTCACGGATGAACAGCTATCACTGGTGACAGTAGCTCGGAACTTTCCACACAGGGTTAGTGGCTTATCAGACATGTATGGATACACTTTGGCACTTGTTTCAACCAGTTGTGGCTTTGATTTAAGGCCATCAAAGTCTCTCTTGCTTAAGATATTCACGGTTGCTCCTGAATCTGCCATAATGCGGATTGGTGTGTTCATGATGGTGACCTGAAAGATAGGCTTGCCAGCTTCGTGTCCCTGTGCACCAATGTTAAAAGTATACTCTTCACTGTTGTCACTATCAACACCGGCTAGAAATGACATTTCACTACTCGGAGACTCTTCAACATCTGCAGACCTGACATGGTATTTACCTCTTGACGTTTTCTTTGGGTGCAAAGATTTGGACCGATTATTGGGTTTGCCACGACAAACTTTGGAGAAATGGTTCATTTTGCCACAGTTCAAACACTTTTTACCTTGAACAGGGCAAGTTCCTTGATGTGGGTAATTTCCACCACATAAACCACACCTATTGT
>NC_090883.1:45287737-45295237 GCF_036669925.1 Montipora capricornis
AAAAAAAAAATTGGTTTTTGCTTTTCTAGACCTTGCACTCTTAAAACATTTGATGGTACAGTGATGCATTACATCCATGAAACCAAAAAAGTAACCAAGGAAAAGGAAACGTAACAACAGAAATCATGTCCACACCGAGTGCATACAGAATTGGTGGACGTATCCGCAAACCTAACCGCAATATGACAGCTATGTAATGTTAGCGGTGCCAGAACAAGACTTGATGACAACTATAATGTGATGCATTTGTTGGTTCGTATGCAAACTGAATACTCACTTCACGATCCGTCAAGGTCGCAGTCCTTCTTTAGCTTTCTTTGCATGACGTCATGACTCTTGCATATCATTAGGGAGCTGTAGTAACGACAACGGCGACGGCAACGAGAACGTCACAAAATAAGCATTTTTAATGTGAAAAAACAAATTTTAAAAAACAATAGCTTTGCACGCCCTGCACGTGCATTTTTCATTTTTGTCCATTTGTGTGCCGTCGTCAGCAAAACAACGTGAAAGAACCAAATTTGAGGTTTTATGGACGACGTCAGCACTTGGAGATAAATTTTCATTTTTTCTCCTAAATCACAGTTAATCGAGGGACTGGTTATGAAACTTGAAAACCTTCAAAAGCGCGAACAATTTTGTCGCAATCGATGTTGAATTGACAGTGACAGTGCACAATCTTTTGTTAACGCTTCACACGGGCTCGCAAATTAGTTGCGCATAATTTAATCGACAAATATGATTGGTTGTCTTCTTGAGCGAAGGTGTGTTTTATGCATATTAAACAAAAGATTTGTCGAGTTTCATAACCATCTTAATGCATTAAATATGCCTAAATTAAGCGTGATTCATATCGGTTTCATTCTTGAGGGACGGCCACAGCATTGTGATGTTAAAAACTTTTGAATAGTCACGAAGTGATTACAATAAAGCGAGTTTTGAGATGACGTTTTCGTTGCCGTTTCCGTTGTCGTTGCTAAAGCTCCCTATTAACGGGCCGTAGACGGACGGAGTTACGCATTGATGTCTGTACAGGTTGTACAGTTGGTTTGCTGACCGTATCAGTTCGTTCTTATTGGCCGTATGAGACCTGATTGAAAAACGACTGAATTATGTACTAATGAATCTTGAAAATAAGCATTTATTTCTGTGAGGTATTTCTAGAATTATAGCTAATTACAAGACATGCAGTCGCGGCACATTGGGGTTCACAGGTCAGCGGTCGTTATGGCGGGTGGATTGACTTTTTATGTTGCAGTCTATTACTCCAAGTTTTCGCGATTTCTTCGAATTCTAAGTGGCTCTTCATCAGCAGCCTTGTTCGTAATAATGTTTGGCTTCAGCAAGATTTATTTCCTGGTGACATTTCGCGAATTGCTCTAAATAATTGCCTTGTAAATGGGAGTAATCGTGTCCGCCATCTTGGATTTGCTGCTACTCATTTGGCGACTCATCGTTCTGGTGGATCCGAGGCGTTGAACAAACTATGGAAAGTTGTTTCACCTCATGCCCCAGCTACTATGTTACTTCGAAAGAAGTTTTTAAAGCGAAGAATATTCTATTCGTCGAACCAAACAGCTTCGTTTAATCCTGCTATATTCGTGCTCAGCATCAGTGGCGATGTTGAGGCCAACCCTGGTCCAAGCAACAACCAAACGAGATCTGCGGTAATCAAATGCTTTAATTGCTCGAAAACTGTACAGAGTAACCACAAGAGGCTTTGGTGTGAGAAATGTCCTACCCTGACTCATGCTCGCTGTGTTAATATTTTACCTATGGAGCTAAAACATATACGTGCTTGCAGTCCTCTTAAATGGATATGTGATAACTGTACCCTGAGCGAACTTCCGTTCTTCAGTGTCAAGGATTTTGACTCTTTAGATCCACTGAATGAACATGTTTCGTCTAACGAATATAATTCTGATAGTCATCTGGAGGAATTAAATGCCAGGAGATCAAATTTTTCTGTTATGCACTTGAACACCCAATCTATGACTTCTACATTTAATGAGCTGCTGCTGACAGTTCAGACATACCAATTTGATGTAGTGTCCCTAAGTGAAACGTGGCTGAAGGATAATCACCTATTATTGAATCATGTTTCAATTCCTGGCTACACCCAAGAATTTAGAAACAGAGATGGAATTAAAGGTGGAGGTGTTGGAGCATATATTAAAGAAAGCATCAAATACAAGAGGCGAAAGGACATTGAAAATAAGCACCCCAATCTGGAGCACCTTTGGATTGAGATTGGTGGTAAAAATAAGAACAGTTCTTTATTATTGGGAACAATTTACAGATCAACACGAATCCTCGACACTCAACAATGGTTTTTGGAAATGGAGAACATGTTAAGTGAATTCACAACCTCCTGGAATGGTCTGTTGGTTCTCCTGGGTGACTTTAACATTGATCTGTTAAAACCCACACCTATGGCTAGACAGTTCCTTGATCTCTTGTATGTTTTTAACTTAACGCAACATGTGGACAAACCTACTAGAACGACACGTCAAAGTGAAACACTCATCGACCATATCATTTCCAATTGTCCGCAACGTGTAAAATTCATTAATGTCCTGCCTTGCTCAACCATCAGTGACCATGATGCTCCTTACGCTTGCATAGATATACGTGTTACGCGCTTTGCTCCAAGGTTTAAATACATTCGTAATGAGCGTCAGTTCAATGAGGAGTCTTGCGTGGAAGACTGTGCTAATCTCCCATTGAGTGTTGTTTATGCTCTGGAGGATCCCAATGAAAAACATGACGTTTTTAGTGGCCTTATATTGCAGTGTATAGAACGACATGCGCCGCTAAAGCGTACTAGGCTAACTCGTCCTCCGGCTCCATGGTTACAAAAAGATGAAATACGGCAGACTCAGCTACTGAGGGACAAGCTTCGGTTCGAAGCACACGCAACTAAAGCACAAGACATCTGGCGAAAGTTTCGTGATGTGCGAAACCTCCTGAAGAAGAAAATACGTGAGGCTCGCCAAAATTTCATCAATAAAGCTCTCTCATCTAAAAAGCCTAAAGAGGTGTGGCAGGTTATCTACCGTATTCTGCACCCAAATCCTACACCCTTGAGGTGCAATGTAGATGCTCTAAATGAACACTTTGCAAGTACAGCCACGAGGACTACTGGTGTCCAAACATCTGATACTAAAGAAGACCTGATAGCCTTCTTGGATGCACTACAACCCGAAGAGTCTCTGACAGGAAATGACAGCTTTACCTTAAGGCTTGTTACATTCCATGAGGTCCTACGTGAGCTAAAGCACCTACGATCAGACACATCCACAGGTCCTGACCTAATTCCAAAATTTTTAAAGCCTATTGCTGAATATATTGCGAGCCCTTTAACTCACATAATTAACTCATTTATTACATTGTGTGACTTTCCAGATAAATGGAAACAAGCTCGTATAACTCCAATCCCAAAAGTGGATAGTCCTCAAGATAACAATGATTTTCGACCAATCTCTATATTGCCCGTTTTGTCTAAAATCTACGAGAGGCTTGTTCACAACCAAGTTGTTGAGTTTTTGGAAAATCACCATCTCCTTGAGGACAATATTTCTGGCTTTAGGAAAGGCCACTCTACAACATCTGTTTTATTAAGCATACGTGATGACATATTGAAAGCAATGAATCGGAGCGAATGCACCCTGCTTGTTTTAGCTGACTTCTCGAAAGCTTTTGACACTGTCAAGTATAAGTCTGTGCTTGAGAAAATGAATGTTCTCGGATTTTCAAAGTCATACCTTAAATGGACAGTCAACTACTTGTGTGGAAGAGAGCAGTTTGTTCAAATCGATGACCGGATTTCAAAATCTGTCAGTATTAGCTTTGGAGTCCCACAAGGTTCGATCATGGGTCCTCTCATTTTCAACATATATATTGCTGATCTCCAAGGGAAACTCGATTGTGCTTGCCATCAATATGCTGATGACACAACCATATATCAAGCATCGAAGCCTGCTGAACTAACATCTTGCATTATTTCAGTGCAACGTAATGTGGATAAACTGCAATGTTGGGCTAATGAAGCAAATCTGGCTTTAAATCCCAGCAAAACGAAGTACATGTTATTATCTTCCACTAAACTTTCTTCCTATCATGAACTTAATAACATTGACATTGATTTAAGAGTTGGAAGTATATCCTTAGAACGTGTATCTTCGGCAAAACTTTTAGGGACCCATATTGATCACAACCTAAAATGGGAAGAAAATGTCAAGCAAACTTCAGCTTCTTGCTATCGCACTCTTGGAATCTTAAAGAAATTGAGGAACTTTCTTCCATTTCAAGCAGTTAGTTCAGGCCCTAGTACTTTCCAAGTTGTACTACAATTGTGTTGTTTATCATAATTTACCACATTACCTTGTTAAACGCCTACAAAGAATTCAAACGGCATGCGCGAGCTTTGTTGTAGGTAAATTTGTTGAAAGGGAGGATATTATAAAGCTAAGAGTGCTACCAGTTAAAGAACATATCGAATGGCAGTTGTTAAAGCTAGTTCATAAGGCGATTTATTCTCGTGAATGGCCAGGTTACCTGCGACTGAAGCAATTTATGCACAATCGAACGCTGAGGTCCAGTGCAGCTATGCAGCTTGAAATCCCACTAGTGTCATATATTTATCAAGACCAAGCTGCTAAAAGCTTTAACATTTTACCTGGATGTGTAAGGAACTGTCTTGATTTTAACCAGTTTTCTAAGATGACTTTTAAGTTTTTAATGAAAAAGGTCAAAGATAATTTTTTAGCTTAACGTTTCTATTTATTTTTATTATTGTATTTTTATTACTTTTTTACTTTTTTTTTTTACCTTTATTTTTATTTTAGATGATATATTTTAGCAGATGAAGAGCCACCTTGTGGAAATGCTGAATAAAGCCATTATTATTATTATTATTATTATTATTATTATTATTATTATTATTATTATTATTATTATTATTATTATTATTATTATTATTATTATTATTATTATTATTATTATCCGTCGATTTGGCAAGATTTCCGCACAGGTCCCTACTTCATTATGCATACACTCCTTTGTTTCAAGAAAACAATAGCGATAACAATAGGCGTCCTTTGGGACTGTGGCGCTTTGTTCTTTCTTTTTAGAGGTTTTTTTTTTAAAGTCCATATGGACTTAAAAAAAGTTCGTCGAACTTCTGTCTGAAATACGGAAAATCGAACAGTTTTTCCTGCAATTCCGGCACTTTTCCTGCAATTTTACCCATTTTTCAGTTTTAGAATAAGCGTAACAAGTGGAGTTTCAAGCAATCGTTGTAATAGGGTTCAGATTCGCAAACATAACAAACAAACCAAATAAAAGTACTGTCATAAGAAATTTAATGGCTACCTGCTCTTTTCATCGTGAAATTGTTCTTCCTTTGTGCTTAAAAATTCGCCGAGACACTTCAAAGTGTATATTTTCTTCCTTTCCTGTATTTAGGATCACGAACTGTGCATTTAGAGGGATTTTGCGATTTATCGCTCTTTGTAGAGATTGGCAATATGCTCAATGATACTTCCAAGTAAATGGCTTTGGTAGATATCCATGGATGTTCCCCTACGCTGCATACTTCGTTTCACTGCCCATCATGTCTTTTCAATGCCCTAGTGTGGGCTCGTTTGTCTGGGTCGACGAAGTTTAGGCGATGGTTAACTGCGGTGAGATAATAGGGCCGTTTATACGAGAGAAAATAAACCGCGGCGAACTCTAACCGCGGCTTACGGAAGCCGCGGAAGGAACTATTTATACGAGTACAAACTCCCAGGCCAGGATAAGCCGCGGCTTGAGAAAGCCGTGAACGTGGATTTTGTACCATTTATACGGAGTGTTCGCTGCTTACGTAAGCCGCGGCCAGAGTTAGCCGCGGCTTATTTTCTCTCTTATAAACGGCCCTAATGTTAGCCCTTGTCTTGTAGGCAGCTGTAAACTTTCCGGCCACAGGTAGCTAGGGCTAATATTTTTTCAAGGAAAGTTTACGGTCAGAAAATTAATATGTGTTCTGGCGGATTGAAGGCTATCCATTGCAGTTTTTTCTTGAGCATCGCGAAACAGATCCATCTCCCGATGCGGCACTTTGTCTTTGCCAACTGACTGCGTTTTCACACAGGTTTTGGACACGGAAGACGAAAGTAAATTGTTTTCTTTGCACCACTCTATGCACAACTCTGGAAAGGCTATAAAGCAGGGACAATTTCCAAATGATCAAATTTCCCATTGCTGTGACCCTTCTACTTCGGTAGCCATCTTCATTATTACGAAGACACAAGTTTGCTTCAAAAGAAGGGAAATATGAAACGATTTTAATTGCAATGAACTCGTGCATGAAAGTTTCCCATGAAAGATGCACTAATCAGACTTTAAGGGTGGTATACTCTTCTACGCAGTGAACTTATAAGTGTGCCGCACGAATTGAAGGAAAAGCAGGTCACAGTTCACAGCAATACTGGAAAACCTAAAACTATCACATGGACTAACCTTAAGCCTAAACAGTGCCTTTAGTCGTAATTAGGGTTACGGTTAGCATTATTAAAGGGATGGGTTGTTTCAAGAGTAGTAAAACAGGGATCTCTTAACGGTAACCTACAAGTGTAAGTTCGATTGTAGGTGCTCGGCGCGGCACGTGTATATAATTACGTATCATTGTTATGTAAATAGTCAGCCAGAATTCAAAATAAATATCATTTTCAAGATGAGAATTTGCAACTTGACACGTTTGCTCAGTGGCAAAGAACAGGGACAAGTAATCCAGAGGTTTACAGTGGGTCGGAGTTGAAGGCAAGCAACGAGTGACATATCATGGGATAAAATGGCAGAAAAAGCCGAGCGGGATCTGGAAATAAGAACAAGACGAAGGGATAGAAAGGGGAAAGCTGGGACAAAAACGAGTAACGTTGTGAGCGATAAAGGGAAAGAAGAGAGAGAGGGAGGGAGAGAAAAAATGAGAACCGTTTTTATTCATCCCGTAAGTACAAATGACCCATGTATATATTCGGTTCTCTTGGGTATACGTATTGTTCTACAAAACAATAGCGCGAATGAGTAATTAATTTATTCTGCATGCATAATGAAGTAGGGACCTCTTGCCGTGCTGTCACTCGACCCCGTAAAGCAAAGAAGATGACTCCTTCATACGTTTCCCTTTCACTGCCATTACAGAGTTACTTAAATTAAACTTGACAGTTTGGTGTGTTTATCTTATTGTTCGGTTTATTTAGAGATGGTGAAGCATCTTCAGCCATGCGAAAGGAACAGCAAAGAATGTCTGAAAGATGAGCAAGGTTGGTTGTGACAGTCCGAAGGTTAAAATATCAGTAAGACTGGATTTCTATAGCAGCGCTTGTGTCAAAAGAAATGGATAAACTCTAGTATAACTGAGAGGTAAACTAGTTGTAGTCTCAGATTATTGCAAATGTGTTCGACACTCATTCAGGGAGTGAAATAGAAGGGAGCAGCGTCTGTTTCCTAGCGGCGAAA
>NC_090883.1:45297737-45300237 GCF_036669925.1 Montipora capricornis
AACTTCATTTCTCGTACACTTACCTGAAGTTTGATTGTAATTCTACTGAGTTACAGGATGCTGAGAGATTACATGAGATAGCAAGCACATGCGCCAATCAGGACTGAATGACTGAATGTAGGTGTTACCCAACAGCTCATGTAATCTCTCAGCATCCTGTAACTCAATAGAATTACAATCAAACTTCAGCTTACAGGTAAGTCTCGTTTAACCTTCAAATTCTACTTTAGCTTGTTACCATGCTGAGAGATTCCATGAGACTTCAAAGCAACACGGACATAAAGAAACAACAACATGCCACTTGATTATTTATGCCGCTTTATGTAAATGATGCATCCCACAGACATGATAAGACTGATTGTGCATAACGTGAATTCTTAGCTATAGGTTTGTTGTTAAAACGGGCAAAACATCATTCAGGTGACCACCTTGCAGTCTGGAGAATGTCATCTATATTTACAGAAGCCCAGCTTGCTGCTGAAACAGACCCAGCCCCCGTACTGTGTGCTGAATATTTTTTTACCTCAATGCCAGTTAAAGCCATGGTGCAGCCCACCCACCTAGTAACAGTATCCCCGCTTACGGGTTTCTACGGTTTAACATAACTTAGTAGCAACTGTGACTGGCCGCGTACTCTCAATGCTTTGGTTCTCACAAGGTATTCTTTAAGAGTAGTTACAACACAAATAGAGGATTGTTGAAATGACTCCCAAAACAATTAGAGGGTGAGTTACCCCCGTTTGGTTTGGTTGAGGGATGACAAATACACGGATGACAAACCAAGGCCGCGGCAAACCAGTGCGTTCTGTCCAACTAAAGACATGTGAAGACAACACACTTCTAGCACAGTTAATAGCACTGTAAGTAAGGCCTTGGCCAAAACGTTCAGAAAGGAAATCCAAAACTGTTCCTATAGGTGGTTGAAGATGATTAACTTTCCTTTGGAGGCAAAATGCCGTCCATTATTTGATATACCCGGAATACTGTTTCTTTGTACTTCCTCGCAAGGACGCCATGAGCAATCCGACAGCTGACCATGACACTCCTCTTGTTTCATAGTATTGCCTGACAAAAGACATGCCATCAGTCTCATTTGGTTTCGTGGTGGATGTGGAGTCCCTGATTTTGGTAGGGTGATGTGATCCTTGTACTGTGGGAGCCACCGAACCTGCGTCGGCCACATAGGAGCAATCAACAGTACTAAAGCCTTGTCGTTCTCCAATTTCTGCAGACATCTATTAAGCAGAGAAAAAGGAGGGTAAATGTAAACAAACTTCCCACTCCAGGAGAAAGAGAAAGCATCTATGTGGCAGGCCCCAGGGTCAGGCTTCCAAGAAACATATTTTGGAAGCTGGTGGTTTAGTCTGCATTCAAATAAGTTAATGTCAGAGGTGCCCAGTATGTCAATAATCTTACAAAATATTGCTGAATGAAGCTGCCACTCAGTCCTTTCAGTAAACTCTCTGGAGCTTTTGTCTGCATTAATATTGAGGGCACCAGGCAATTGGCATGCAAACAACCAGATATCATTTTTCCTGTAGCACACCCAAATACTTTTAGAAAGTTTGTTGCAAAGAGGAGATCTAGTGCCCCCCATTGCATTAAAATAGCAGACAGTTGTAGAGTTGTCACTTTTTATGAACAGTTACTTCCCTTTGAAAAGGAACCATAAGTCGATCATACACACTGAAACAGTTCTCAAAACACGTAAGAGAAATTGTGAATGACCATAATTCTTTGCGGATAAGGACGCGCATTGCGAGAACATGGCGAATTTTGTTGTTTCGGTCTACGATAATCGAGATAGACAAGTAGGATGGTGGTTTACTCTTAAACGAGCACGGTGACCTACATTTTTTATTTCATAATTTTGGTGTACAGATTATCCCCTTTAAACCTATCAGGTGTTTTTTCAAATGGCACTTTAAAAACCCTCTCCTTTAGCTACCGCAAAATTTACCCTGAGCCGATGAAATAACGCGCGTGATTAGTATCAGTACAGGTATCAATGGGGTAAGATTGGCCCATTGTATCTCTTAAGCAAGCATGGTGACGTATCTTTTTTTTTTTTTTTTTTTTCTCATAACAGGGATTAGTAGGGAACATTCAGGGAAAGTTTCAAGTTTTTCTGATGAATCACCTTAACAGCTGCTGGCATGCCAGAATTATTTTCTCTGTTTTTTTCAGCTGTAAGAAATACTTTCATGTCAAAAGAATCTAGAATAAAGCCAAGAAATACCAATTTTTGACATGGTTGAAGCAGTGACTTTTCACGATTGATCGAGAATGCAAGAGACTCGAATAGTTTAAGGGTAGCAAGAATATTATTTTCTCCTTGTAAATGAATCATCAATGTCTCCAACATTCAAGTTGCCTTGGCTACGTAATGTGCTATATGCTGGTTTCAATAGTTCTGTAAAATATCGTGGTGCAGATGCTAGACCATTAGGCCGACAATGTATACTGAAACATCCTATTTCCCCAGAAAAACCGTACATAT
>NC_090883.1:45310237-45322737 GCF_036669925.1 Montipora capricornis
AATGTTGAATGCTCGTTGAAGAAAAGTTTAAACATTTCTAAACTCATTTAACATCGATTCAACTTTGATTCAACATGTTTCAACTCGGTTGAAGCCGTTTTCTCGGCCTTTGTGCCGAGTCCAGCTTCTGGCGAATTGTTACCATTCGGATATCAAGTGATTGAAATAACTGGTTACAGTGATATGTGGGGGAGTACAGGGACTTTTTGGTTTGCAAGGTAAACATAACATAGTTATATAGGTGCTGGCGAGGTGATTGAGATCTTTTCTGAGATGTTTTCGGCTTCCAATGGGTAACGTGTGTGACAAGCTGCAATACGCATATAGCGCATTTTCTCTACAAATCACCACCATCGTCTGAGCTGTTTTCCCTCTGATTTTAGAGGACCTTGGTGTAGAACTAGTATCTCCGAGTTTTTTCCCTCGCAATTCCGTAAAAGACAGACCACAAAACGGGAACTTCATGCCCTACTCTTTGCGAATAGTGTGTGGGTCCTCTTACGTCCCATCGGATTATGAACATTGAAGGGTTGTCACACAGGGCCTCAGTACGGTTTATCGGATCCCTCAAGTAGACCACACAGCTACTTGAAAGTTAAAAACAAAAGGGCGTGAACGCGGCGTTGGGTAATTTTTATATGAAATTTAGCTACTTCCCTCTGATTTTCATGGCTTCAGGTAGAAAGCCTGCAACCAGTGAATATTCCAGTCAAGATGGATGTCGTTGGCTGTTCCCTCAATTTTCAAATGGCGAAAGACCAAGCACCGATTCTCCGGTGAGGTTCTCATTTGTCTACCTAAAGTGCCACGTTTTTTTCATTCTTCGTTCTTATTTCAAAGAGGACACCTGATTGGTTAGTTAGTGTAAAAGTGAACTGCGCAGTCATGGGAACAACAGGTGAACATAACCATCGCAGCGTGGGCTCAATCTAAAAATAAGTTTCAAGTGATTGCCTTAGGGCCCAGGAATTCGCTCTCTTTCCTCATATTCTCTTGCTGCAACGTATTGCTTTGTGACGTTTTCTTCTCCGATGACCTCGTCCTTTCTTAAACTCCGTATTGAATTGTTTTGATATGGGCGTATGATGTACCACAGGAGCCCCTCAAATGGAACCTCTAATCTACACTTATTCCTTGAGTCAAGCCTTTCCCGAGTATATTTGTTTTGAGAACGCCGGGCTTTTTTCGCGAAAAGTGTGACATTTCCACGGCGAACCGCGGAAAAAAATTCCATCGGGAAACCTGGAAACCCCACGAGAGGTGTTCTATTAATAACTCCACTCGACAAAGGGTTGAATCCGAGGCCCAGTATGGAAGATGGAGGCTCCATTTATGGGGTTCCTGTGTACATTCCTTATCTAAAGAAAGAAAGACAGACAGAAAGACAGACAGGAAGAAAGAAAGAAAGAAAGAAAGAAAGAAAGAAATTTTTGTGTTTTCTAAAGTGCTTTTTTCCGTGAAATAAGACCTTTTCACCTTACTTGTGTGCATCATTCAGCAAGAAAACAGCATTTTAAAGCTTCTCTAGAAGTATACAAAAGGAATAGCAATTTTAGACCTGAAAATGGTGTATTTTCCCAAAATATTGAACAGAATGTTTCAGCTAAAAATTGAAGTTACACCAGAAAGGACCTTCTTACCAGTGTCCAAAACACTAGTAACCCACTGCAGAGCACAGTTACGCCCTTTCTGAGATAAAATAGCAATGCTAGATGGCATGTTTTTTATTGCATCTCTTCAATAAGTCACTTTAAATACTAAATTCTTGCAGAGTTGTTGAAAAACATCATTCACTTTTTTCTAAATCAAATAAAATTAACTGCAACATATTAAAATATGGCAGCTGCAAAGAAATTACCCACTACTCCACTAAAATTACCTGAAAAGGATACATGCCGCAGAAATTCTGCAGCCCCTGTCAAGCACACATGCCTCACAAATTCTGCGGCCCCTGTCAAGCACACATGCTGCAGAAATTCTGCGGCCCCTGTAAAGCACACATGCCGCAGAAATTATGCGGTCCCTGGCAGAGGGGGGTGAATAGGTTAGCGGATAAGCGGATTTGGCTAAATGAAACCACTCGGATTTCGGATTTTCAGGACACATGTTACAGATTGGCGGATCACAGATTTCTTCAATATTTCAGCGTGGATTATGGATTTTGTTTGTTTTGAAGTGCGGATTGCGGAAATTAACTTGGCGGTCTGTTTCAATTTTTTCTGCCTGACCTTAGAACTAGACTAGATCAACACATCTTTGACCTTCAATGTAATCTCCAGGACCCCAGGATTTCGGGTTGCGGCCAAACAAAAAGCTATTGAACCAGACCCTCACCACGTGTAACATCGGCACGGTCAACATAGAGGTTCAGGTCATTGAGACAAAGACCATCGATTGCATCGCAATTTTTTTTTTCCGAGAAGGTGCCAAAGGCGATGACTTCCTTCATGATTAAAAAAGTTTCGGTGCTGCGTCGATTCCAGCAATTGGAAAGGCGTAGTGAAAGTATGCGAGCATGTGATGTTAGTTCGGATTGTTATGTTTTACCAGAAACTCATAAGGGCTGAAACGTGTAACGGCCCCTTGTGTGCTGGGAAACAAGCTTCTGAATATTCAATTTGCTAAGTACCATATTTGGAACAACAAGAGCGAGGGGTTTCCAAATATGGTACTTAGCACTGAAACATTCAACCAATCAGTTCGCACTGAATATTCGGAAGCTGTGAACGCGCGTTACACGTTTCAACCCTTATGGGTTTCTGGTTTTATACTATACGAGATTTCCAAAAGGTCTGGTTAGTAGCAGGGATAAGGATATTTTAAGAAACAACACAACACTTTTTAAATTTAAAAACATGTTTCGACAGAAACTTCTGCCATCTTCAGTTTAAATTACAAAGTACAGAGTTGAATATATAGTGTGAACCAAAATGCTAATTAGCTGTAAGGAGACATGACAATGTAAAGGATTACAAAGAAAGTTTTAAATTAACATGATAAAGTTGATGATTAAGTGTAGGTTTCTCCCATTGAATGTGAATGGCTTCTTTTATCTTAAGCTGGAAGGTGGTAGAAGCGTGATCTAGGATGCTAAAACAATCATTAGAGCACAAAGTGCGGCAATGCTCAGAATTCTGTAGATGTTTGAAGAAGTGCGAGGTCCTATCGCTGAAAGTGTGCTCACGTAGGGGCGTGGAAAATGCTGGGTAGTTTCGCCGACATAGCAGGCACTACAGGCCGCACACAAAAACTTGTATACCACACCCGCACGGAGCCCACTACGGACAGGATCCTTCACACTGAACATGTTGCCGATTTTAAATGATGAGAAAACTAACTTAATATCAATATTATTACAATAATGTTTAGCAAAAAGGCGAACCTTTTTCTGCGTGATAAAAGAAAAAGAACCAATATAAGGTAATTTAAAGTAAAAGGTACGTATAGTGTCAGAGACGGAAGCCAGGGATTACAGATATGGCGAGTACGTGTGAGGTAGCGATTAATAATATTTTCAACTAGATGGACTGGAAAAAGATTCTTCTGAAGGATTTTGGTAAGCTTCGTGATGTCCTCGAGAAAACCGAACCAAGTGTTGTTGATCTTGTAGGCTCTGTCAACAAGCGTGCGAATGAGACCCAGTTTGTAAGAACACGATGTAAAACTAAAGTAATTGGTCAAAAGGCCCGTAAAGGTTTTCTTACGGTAAACACTAGTGACAGGAAAATGAGTGCCATTGTTTATCAAAACATCTAAGAAAGGTATCTTATGATCTGTTTCCTTTTCCATAGTGAATCTGATGTTAGGGTGCCTGCAGTTAATGTAGTTGAAAAATAATAGCGCTTGATTCTCCGAATGAAATAAACAAAATGTATCATCAACATAACGTCGGTAAAACAATATCTCAGAGTCCTGGAAATGTTCTAACCATAATTTTTCATGATGACCCATAAATAAATTAGAAAGAACAGGAGCGAGAGGGGAGCCCATGGCTACACCATCTATCTGGTCGTAGAAAGAACCCTTAACTAAAAAGTGAGTCTGAGCGGTAGCTACGGAAAAAAGGCTCCTAAGTTCGGTGTTGCTTAACTTAATATCAGGATCGCCATCAGAAATGTACTTGACCACCAGGTCAATACATTCTTCAAGAAGTATGTTTGTAAAAAGACTCACTATGTCAAAAGAAACCATGAATTTACCATGCATAGATAAACCTTGAATATCATGGACAAAGGTAAAAGTGTCAGAGGCGCAATGTTCAGTTGGAATATGCGGTGTTAGCAAATTACACAGGTATTTGGCCAGGTTGTAGTTGTAAGTTCCAATAGATGACACAATGGGGCGGAATGGCGGGATAGAGTTGTGTCCACGTTCCTTGTGCATCTTTGGTAAGCCATAAATTCTTGCTGGCTCTGAACCTTTGGGATAAATACTGTTATACACATTACTGTCAAGGTAACCGTTTTTCTTTAATTTTCGGAGAAGTCGTTGTAACCTGATATTAAGTTAAGCAACACCGAACTTAAGAGCCTTTTTTCCGTAGCTACCGCTCAGATGGGTCATCATGAAAAATTATGGCTAGAAAATTTCCAGGACTCTGAGATATTGTTTTACCGACGTTATGTTGATGATACATTTGTTTATTTCATTCGGAGAATCAAGCGCTATTATTTTTCAACTACATTAACTCCGGCACCCTAACATCAGATTCACTATGGAAAAGGAAACAGATCATAAGATACCTTTCTTAGATGTTTTGATAAATAATGGCACTCATTTTCCTGTCACTAGTGTTTACCGTAAGAAAACCTTTACGGGCCCTTTGACTAATTACTTTAGTTTTACATTGCGTTCTTACAAACTGGGTCTCATTCGCACGCTTGTTGACAGAGCCTACAAGATCATCAACACTTGGTTGGGTTTTCCCGAGGACATCACGAAGCTTACCAAACTCCTTCAGAAGAATTTTTTTTCCAGTCCATCTAGTTGCAAATAGTTGCTAAACGTTATTGTAATAATATTGATATTAAGTTAGTTTTCTCATCATTTAAAATCGGCAACATGTTCAGTGTGAAGGATCCTGTCCCTAGTGGGCTCCGTGCGGGTGTGGTATACAAGTTTTTGTGTGCGGGCTGTAGTGCCTGCTATGTCGGCGTAACTACCCGGCATTTTTCCACGCGCGTACGTGAGCACACTTTCAGTGATAGGACCTCTACAGAATTCTGAGCATTGCCGCACTCTGTGCTCTAATGATTGTTTTAGCATCCTAGATCACGCTTCTACCACCTTCCAGCTTAAGATAAAAGAAGCCATTCATATTCAATGGGAGAAACGTACACTTAATCATCAACTTTATCACGTTAATTTAAAACTTTCTTTGTAATCTTTTACATAATATTGTCATGTGTCCTTACAGCTAATTAGCATTTTGGTTCACACTATATATTCAACTCTGTACTTTGTAATTTAAACTGAAGATGGCAGACGTTTCTGTCGAAACATGTTTTTAAATTTAAAAAGTGTTGTGTTGTTTCTTAAAACTACGAGATTTCTGTTGTCTTTTGTTACTAATTACAAAACAGTGGTCATGGTGGGGATGAAACCTTTGATTTCGCTACACTCTTTTAAACATGGTAACTCGACATTTCAAGGACCTGGACGCCAAGTGCGGATAAACATTCAGAAGGCTAATTTCATGGCAGGTATTTCTTTAACGTCAGTTAAGTTACTGAAAGTTCTTAGGTGGTCACTTCTCTATCAGTACTGTGGATTCCGATTTTTGTAAAAATATCTGCGGATTGGCGGATTTTGCGAAAAATTAGGATGGACGGATTTGCTACCCCCTATTCACTCCCCTCCTGGCAAGTACGCATGCCGCAGAAATTCTGCGGCCCCTGTCAAGCACACATACCGCTGAAATTCTGCGGTCCCTGGCAAGCACACATGAAACACAGAACCGCAGCTTTTTCTCCTGAGTCATTAATTAAGCAACAGTTCCAGGAGAACTTTTTCAGTGGAAGAAAACTGATGCCTTATCCCATTGTTATTGTTGTTGTCGCTGTTTAGGTTTGGAACGCACGTCTCTGGCGCTCCGTCAGTACAGGGATCGCTCAGGATTAATAAGACAACTCCCTTTTGTGTGTGAATTGATGGAACTGATTGACAAACAGTGAACCAACCGTTTTATGACAGGAAGTTACTTTGAAGGTCTGAACAATTTTTGACTCAGATTTGCAATGACACCGATTATGTGTTAAACGATGCCGAGCAGGTGTAGGTGGAAAATGAAAGTGGAATCTCAGCGGCTTACAGCTATGTGGAAACCGAGTCTGTCTCCCGCAGCAAAGGAGTGCTGCAAATTTTCCCGATATAAAACTGCTCGGTGAATAACCTCATTAAGTATATACTAAAACAGTGGATAGCGTTGAACACACGCACTGATTGGCTACTAAAACTCCGGATATCCTTTGCTATTCACCTCCGAGCAATTCGCGCTGAATTTGCGCACGAAAATGTTGTAATCTTTGCAGGATCAGGAATAAATTAGTTCAAATCATCTTTTTATGCTACATTATGTCACTGTTTTAGTATATACTAAAACAACTAGTCACATCAGTGTCGGTGGTTAGTGGTGGTAAATATCCACCACTAGCCACCTCCACTTCGGTGAATAGTTGTTAATTATTATAGGACTAGCTCCCGTGAGCGGGCAAGATCAATCAAATCCCGCGCTGTGATTGGCTACCCGAGAAGGACCAAGATGGAGCTACACTGCGCGCGCGGGATTTCTCGCTTGGTCCGGCAACATCAAAGCTCATTTTTTTGGTGTTTTATGCCATATAATAAATCCTTTATTGACCAAGCTTGTTCGGTCTAGATGGATGGATATTGGCCTCGTTCTTTTTTTGCGTGTTTATGGGCCTAGACGAGCCCAGAGTTACATTTTGGAAATATTCGCTTCCAGTACATCGAAAAAGGTTTATTTAAATGAAGCTAAATTCTGATAGCTAATTCGGTAAATGTACTTCAACTCAAATGTCGTGGAAATAAACTATTCGTCGGGGATTATTTTCCATTGGAATGTGTACATAGACTACGTATACATAGACTGTCTATATTTACCTCTGTTATATCATTCAATTGCTAACATCGGGTGACGCCCGCGTAATTTGGTGCACTTTCAGCGGGTATCACCCACAACGTGAGACGAGTGCATATTTGTGCAGTTTACGCTCATCGTGTTCGTGTTAGTGTTATGCCTTGGGTAGGAAGGAATTGGTCAATTTGTTTCAGTGTTCAAATAAAAAATTATACATTTCTTGGTTTCGGTTTATAAACACATCGTTGATTCAGTGAATGAGGGGAGTGTGATTCGCGTGACTTTAGGTCTCATTCTACGAACAATATGAAGTGCCTGCATTTTTATGTTCGCTTTTAGAAGATTATCGGGCAAGATTTCCTCACAGGTCCCTACTTCATTATGCATACACTCCTTTGTTTCAAGAAAACAATAGCGATAACAATAGACATCCTTGGACTTTGAAAAAACCGGTCGAACTTCTGACTGAAATACGGAAAATCGATAATTTTTTCCTGCAATTTTGGCACTTTTCCTGCAATTTTACCCATAATTCAATTTTAGAATAAGCGCAAGAAGTGGAGTTTCAAGCAATCGTTGTAATAGGGTTCAGACAACATAACAAACAAACCACATAAAAGTACTGTCATAACAAATTTAATGGCTACCTGCTCTTTTTATCGTGATATTGTTCTTTCTGTCTGCTTACGAATTCGCCGAGACACTGCAAAGTGTATGTTTTCTTCCTTTCCTGTATTCAGGATCACGAACGGTGCATTTAGTGGGATTTTGCGATTTATCGCTCTTTGTAGAGATCGGCAATATGCTCAATGATGCTTCCAAGTAAATAACTTTGGTAGAGATCCATGGATGTTCCCGTACGAGGCATACTTCGTTTCACTCCCCATCATGTCTTTTCAATGCCCTGCTGTGGGCTCGTTTGTCTGGGTCGACGAAGTTTAGGCGATGGTTAACTGTGAGATGATGTTAGCCCTTGTCTTGTAGGCAGTTGTAAACTTTCCGGCCACAGGTAGCTAGGGCTAATATTTTTTCAAGGAAAGTTTACTGTCAGAAAATTATGTGTTTTTGCGGATTGAAGGCTATCCATTGCAGTTTTTTCTTGAGCATCGCGAAACAGATCCATCTCCCGATGCACTTTGTCTTTGCCAACTGACTGCGTTTTCACACAGGTTTTGGACACGGAAGACGAAAGTAAATTGTTTTCTTTGCACCACTCTATGCACAGCTCGGGATAGGCTATAAAACAGGGACAATTTCCAAATGTTCAAATCTCGCTTTACTGACGCTATTACTTCGGTAGCCATCTTAATTTTACGAAGACACAAGTTTGCTTCAAAAGAAGGGAAACATGAAACGATTTTAATTGCAATGAACTCGTGCATTAAAGGTTCCCATGAAAGATGCACCAATCAGACTGTAAGCGGGGTGTACTCTTCCACGCAGTGAACTTATAAGAGAGCCGCACGCACGGGGCATGAAGGAAAAGCAGGACACAGTTCACAGCAATACTGGAAACCCTAAAACTATCGCAGGGACTAATCTTAAGCCTAAACAGTGCCTTTAGTCGTAATTAGGGTTACGTTTAGCATTATTAAAGGGATACGTTGTTTCAAGAGTAGTAAAACAGGGATCTCTTAACGGTAACCTAAAAGTCCAAGTTCGATTGTAGACCATTGTAGGTGCTCGGCGCGGCACGTGTATATAATTATGTATCATTGTTATGTAAATAGTCAGCCAGAATTCAAAATAAATATCACTTTCAAGGTGTGAATTAGCAGCTTGACACGGTAGCTCAGTGGTGAAGAACAGGGACAAGTAATCCAGAGGTTAACGGTGGGTCGGAGTTCAAGGCAAGCTGCGATGTCACGGGATAAAATGGCAGAAAAAGCCGAGCGGGATCTGGAAATAAGAACAAGACGAAGAGCAACATGTTCTCTACCTTGAATTGACGATTATCGTTAATTGTTAATTTGCGTTCAATTTACTATTATCGTTATTTGAGAACACTGTGTCCCAGGACTTGTGGTAGCAAATAAAAAGAAAAAGTAAAAGCCGCCCCTGGACAGGATTTGAACCCGGAGCACCCACTTCGAAGGAACTGCTTTTATCCACTTAACCACTTAAGATCAACTGACTTAGAATCTCTGTACGGTGGTCAATTTACATTATCAACTCCGTTGATAAACCAAATTCTTGTATACTACTTCCCCACCGACGCAGCACCACAGTTTCTTTAGAAACTACCCCTTCATTCATTTGACTTAAAATGTGGCGATTATTTACCAAAACTAATAAGTATATATATAAAATCATTGCTGAATAATGGTTAAGTCTAAAGCTTGATTTTAAAATGGTTAGCTTCCTCTTGAAGTTTGGTAACCGACATTTTTCACTGTGTAAGCTTGCTTCTTAGCCGTTAATACACGTTTACAGCAGCACTTTTGGAAGAAAAAATTATTGACATTAATAAAAATGACATCCTCGCAGTTAGTGATGTGGTAGTCTAGTGGTTAAGTGAAGGGGTTACAATTGCTTGCAATTTTTCGAGCGGTTATAAAAGCCCACATACGTTTTCAATGTAAGCTCTATTTTCATCGAGGACAACAGCCAGAGTTTTTACAACTTTGGTGTATAGGGCAAGCTTTTGCCAATGTTAAAAATAATAGGTTAGTTTTCAAGTTGTGATTCTGCATGTGCATGTCAATCTCAGAAATAGTATAAAGAAGGAATTGTTGTAAACCTTTTTAATTGTAAATAAAAAGCTCACTTTGAGCCTTTTTAGACAGAAAAAAAAAAAAGTGAAGGGGTTACTAATTACACGTTCCCAGGTTCGAGTCCTGCGAGTCCAGTCATTAGGGTTCCGCTTTTAAAAGAAATATGTTCATTTCCCATAATCCATATCAAGCTTTCAGTGTTGTGAAATAACGATAATAGTAAATTGAAAGCAAATTAACAATTAACGATAATCGTCAATTCAAGGAAGAGAACATGCTGCGAAGGGATAGAAAGCTAAGAGGAAAGCTGGGACGAAAACTGTGTGGGCGATGAAGGAAAAAAGAGAGAGAGAGGGAGGGAGAGAAGAATGAGATCCGTTTTTATTCATCCCGTCATAGGCAGCCCAAGCTCCCGTCACTACAGACAGCCGTTGAGAATTTAAACGTGTTATAAGACTTTGTATGCGAAATAAAATACAGTAGATTGTGAAGCCTAAAAAATGCTCAATTTAACTTTCATTCAATAAAATGAATCAAAATGACTCACCTCTGGTGTATTCTTGTGCCTTTTGGAGTTTATTTTACAGTTTCGGGAAGTCCGTGTGCGTGTCCGTGTGGAGCTGTTCGAGAAGCCGTTGTGGGGATGGGTAAGTGTTGTAAATGAAATGACTGTACCTCCATCGGGTGGAGTTAATTTGACCTCGGACCCAAGCTCCGTGTCCTCGTCGGTGATCAGTTGCTGTTAAATTCATCAGCTATCGTGGAATCTGAAGCAGAAAATGCTCATTTCCAGCCAAGTGTGTGGGGATTTTTGACGACGAAACGTTCACGGAGGTTCGCAAATGATGTGGCTGTCTGTAGTGACGCGAGCTTGGGCTGCCTATGATCCCGTAAGTACAAATTACCCATGTATGTATTCGGTTCTCTTGAGTATACGTATTGTTCTAGAAAACAATATCGCGAATGAATAATTAATTTATTCTGCATGCATGATAAAGTGGGGACCTGTGCGGAAATCATTCCGATTATCGTCTCATCAGGACCTTTGTCTCCTCGGGAACCGAAAAGTATCCGGCAAAAGTTACACCGAATAATCCTGCGGGAGTGAGAGTTGTTGAGAAGGAAGAAAAATGAGCATCATATTATTTTTACTGCGACAATGAAGTGAAACCGAAAGAGGAAGTAAGGTACATCTGTATTTGCGTCTCTCCGAAGTCGGTTCTTCTTCTTCTTCATTGTCGTAATCCCTGTTTTGCCTTACGTTGCAGTTTGACAGTAGGTTTTACGTGTGTGAGACGAACTATTTGTATTCGTCGAATACATGTACGTATAACTTTCAAACCACAGGTACCCCAAGCTCAGTCAGTGAGGGAAGGTAACATGGCTCACAACGATATAAATTCTAATAGACGGCTGAAGAAGATAATTATATGAAAACGTTCTCATTTAACAAGCCTTACTTTATTGCCATTGTGGGTTGCTTCCTTCCTGTGTGGTTATTTTCCAGATCCAACACAATTTGAACCACTTTTCAATTTCTTGCTTGCCCATCATATATATACATGTATTATAAAATCCCAAGGCTGCACACTCCATTCTGGGGAACCCACGAAATTGCATCAAATATTCCGAGATGAAAATAATTTACCTTCGGGCACAATTCCACATCAAAATCAATTGACAAAGATGGAACTTTCAATTCAACCCACCATCAAAACAATAGCAGTCTTGCGAGCGACCTCAGGGAGTACATGTAGTTTGTTCACCCGATTGCAAGAAAAGAGTCTTCTGAAACATGTGCTTGGCACTCTTGAAAGTGGCCACAGCTTCCACCGTTGGATAACAAACTGAGCCCCACCGGAAGAGTGGACCGTAGTTTGTCAACAACAGTTTTTTTTTATTCCCCTGGGTCTCCCGACACGACTGTATTCCCTCAGATGCTAATAATTAACTTTCATTGGCTTGTCCATCCACAAAATATTAATAATTGAGTTTAATAGTTGCGCAATATATCCCATGAGAACAAATTTTTTTTGCATGTTAATTCCAGCTTTAATTCCTTGAAGGCTAAATTGATAAATACAGATACAACCGTGGACTGCCTACTGCACTGTACGTACAAATCATATTAACTGATAAAAGGCGCTTGGAGGCGCAAAATAATACCATGATGTACATCTAAGAATTCAGATCTCCTCAGTTTGTACACCATTGCTTTCATTCTTGCTTGGCCTCTTAGCCATCTTTCAACACTTCACGGATGTTTTTGTAGTTAGACAGGGGAGAAGGGATGCTGTAGTGATGACTGCACTCACCTCCCACCAATGTGGCTGGGGTTCGATTCCCAACTTATGGCCATATCTGGGTAAAGTTTATTGTTGGTTCTTTTAAATTACTCTGCTCCGAGGGGATTTTCTCCGGGTTCTCCAGTTTTCTCCTCTCCGCAAAAACCAACATTTCTAAATTTCAATTCGATCGGGCTAAGCGTCATATTGGAAACTACTGGGTAACCAATAAATATGTTACCCTCGTTAACTAAAGTTTACATGTATTTCATTAATTTCATTTCAGACAAGAGAAAGGAGGCGTGACTATGATTGGACGACTGAGTCACTGCACTCATGTCGGGAGACCCAGGGAGGAAAAAAAAATTTGTTGACAAACTATGGTCCACTAAAAAAAAAACT
>NC_090883.1:45327737-45337737 GCF_036669925.1 Montipora capricornis
TATTCCATTGCCTTGGCGCAGCAATGCTAAACGCCCGATCTCCATAAGTCTTTAGTTTAGCCATTGGCACAGTGAGCAGTTCTTGCCCACTGGAGTGTAAAGACTGAGAGCACTTACGATGGCTCAGCAGACTAGAAATGTAAGAAGTGTAAGTCCAGTGACACAAAAAGTGACACAAAAAGAATACAAAATTTCGAAGGAAAAAGTCAAACTCTGGAACAGTCTATTGAGACAGTCTGTCAGTACATAATAAAGTAGAGTCTTGTGTTAATCTGTACAGTGAAAGAAGTCAATATTGAAGATAATTGGCAACTCTGTTTCTGTGAACTTTTCTCATGTCTAGTCCAGTTCACCCATCTTAATTGTTAAGAGACCATTGAGTTCTCGAGGAAGTGATTATAATAATAATTATAGTTACTGTAAAGTACCTTTCCTGCCAGCCTTTTTCAGTGTTTGTATTAGTTTGCCTTTATTAAAATGTGCTCTTTATTTAATGGATTGATTAATCGACCCATGGATTTCTTTTGATTAAGGCATCCTGACGAAGAGGCTTAAAACAGATGAAGGCAGCAGCAAAGATACACTAAAAGAAACACATGGTAAGTTCATGCATTGTATTGACTTATTGACTTATTGAATGGTAGGGGCTGTAGCAAGAACCGTTGTCTCTTTTTTTTCCTGCAAAGGTACAGTGTATTTTCAAAGTTTGCTTAATGACTCTCTCTTTAATTTTTATTCCTAAAGAAATGTCCAAGCATTTGAAGGACAAGTTCAGTGAAATGGAAGGTAGGCGGACACATGTTAATGGCTGGTATTTCATGAGTTAAATAATTACATGTAAGTGTTTGTAACTTTTCAACTTCTGGCAAAGTTTCCAGTGAGTGGCTTTGCACTATCTCGTGATATCTCCACTTTAGTTCTATACTCCTTTTATGCTTGTTTCTTACACTGTACATTTCGTTGTGAGCAAATGGTTTCCTCCTTTTCTGTGCACTACTGACACCTAGGATTAGAATCCAGAGATCCCGGGTTGAAAACCCACTCCGACTACTCATTGGATTTGATCCTGGTAGTCCCTGGTTCAACTTCCCAGCTGCACTTGTATAATAGCCAACTGGTTTGCCTCCAGCCAGTTGGAATTCTTAATAGTTGTTGTTGTTCTGTTCTGTTGTTTCGTTGTGTTTCATTGGCCCTGAAAAGCCCCTATGGGGAGTGGCCAATTTCGTATGTATTGTATTATTATAGTTGCGGTTTTCATCTAATCTTCTTGGATGTTAACAAGTCACCGAGCTGGATTCCAATCTATCCCAGAGTGGCAAAATCTTTTGTGGTGTACGTTTCTCAATACTCTGTGTTGGGTCCATTGTTGTTTCTGATCTACATTAATGATCGATATCTTTAATTCTTCATCAAAGCTTGTGTTCTTTTTTTTTCCTGATGACACTACGTAAATTTTTGTATGCTGACAAAAATTTGAAATCTCTTGAGACAACTGTTGACAGACTGAGCTATTAAAAGTGTCAGATTACATGCAGCTCAATGCTCATAAGCTTTCACTTACATGAAAAAGACAAATCATATTATCTTCCGGTCATATCAATTAATGTAAGATACATCACTCTGTTGATATTCATAATTTATGATTGATAACAAAACCCAGCTGCCTACTCTTGTTGAAAGCAAAACCAGTACTTGTATGTAAAGTTTCTTGGAGTTTTGGTAGACAGTAAGCTGAGTCAGAAATTTCAAATTGACAGTATATAATATTGTGCTGAAAATTAGTAGAATAAGTTTCGTTGGAATGGTCGCTAGTCTCAGACACTTCATCCCTCTCCTGACTCTTCGAACTTTACTGTATGTTGATCTCTAACGGGGGTTTCATGAAGGTTTGAAGAAGGGGGCTGTTTGGGTTTAGCACCTGGGCAAAGTATTGGGAAGGCTGCTGGGTCTTCCCTCCTAGGGGGTCTGAGGGCATGTTCCCCCAGAAAATTGTGAAAGTCTTAATTAAGTTTCAGAGATGTGTTTTCCTGCATTCTGAAGCCCAAAGCCATGTTTTTTGACCACAGAAAAACTATTTTTTTGTGGTGGAAGAAGATTGCTTTGGGCATCAGAATGCAGGAAAACACAGACAATTTAATGATTTGATACCAATATCCACAAGAAAATTAGTTCATGAATGTGACACAAAAAAATCTTGGCCTTTTCTCAGCTAGAAGCAATTCGGCTCGCGAAGAGAAATAATCGGCGATCGACTGCGATTTTTTCTGAGCTCCCTAGCAAATCATGCAACATTGGGACATTTCAGGTGGGCTTTTATGGAGCAATTCGTTCTGAATTGACTTGAGTTGAATTGAACGCATCTTATGAAATTGTGACATTTTGACAACAGTAGACAGATCAAGTAAAGGACAAAGCTGTATTTTTTAAATCAGTCTTCGTATTAAAAAAACCTCAGTCTGTTGAGATGTTGAAAGCAGCCGGGCAAAGTCATATCCACAGCCGGTTAGTTTTCCCGGTGCCCGTTCCCTTAATGAAACCCCTCCTCTGATCTTACCTTACCTCTACTATGGTCTGCTGCTTGGGGGCAAGCTGCCAAAACCCATTTAATTAAATACTAATCTTACAATGATGTGCTCTACGTTTAATGTACTTTTGTGAGCCTAAAACCCAGCTGCTGTCCCCTTCTCTATTTCTTCCTTACATGAATTGATCAACATAAAACCAGATTTTCCTCCTCTGGTACATGTAACTTCTATGTCAAAACCTTGAGACTAAATCACAGTCAAGTTTCTTTTACGAGGTATGGTGCTTAACTTTGGAACTCACTCCATAATAAAGTCTGTAAATTATCAAAGCACGCATTTAAAAAACGCATTGCATGTTGTTTTCAATAATAGAGGATGAGGATGACTATGTTGAAGCGTCCATTTATTAATGAAAACTCAAAGCTTAAATATAATTTTTAAAACAAATAATAATCTTACAATGATGTGCTCTACGTTTGATGTACTTTTGTGAGCCGAGAACCCAGCTGCTGTCCCCTTCTCTATTTCTTTTTCACATGAATCAACTGGTAACTTCTATGTCAAAGCCTCGAGACTATGTCAAAGCCTCGAGACTAAATCACAGTCAAGGGTATTTTACGAGGTATGGTGCTTAACTTTGGGACTCACTCCAGAATGAAGTCTGTACATTATCGAAGCACGCATTTAAAAAACACATTGCATGTTGTTTTCAATAATATAGGATGAGGATGACTATGTTGATAACCGTCCATTTATTAATGAACACTCAAAGCTTTTAAGCTTTGAGTTTTCATTAATATTTAACTTCAAATTTTCTACTTTTCTCAGTGTGCATTAGTACTAGCCCTGTGAGTTCTTATCATTTCCTTAAAAGTTTCCACGGTTTATAAATGTTTTTTCGGTTTCTATCACTACACCTAGTATTTGTTTCCTTCAAGTTGTAATATCATTGTCTTTGTATTTGCAATTTTCTATTTTCAGATAGCCTGTAGTTTAATTGTTTATTTCTATTTATTCACTTTTTACTTTATTTAAAAGAATTATTCTGTGTACATGTATTTAATATTATGACTTCCGTGCCTCTGTAATTTATAACTTATGAATAAGTTTGAATCGAATTATCCTCTATCCCGTATTCAAAACAGAGCTTGTGCCTGTCTCACCATAGTATTTTCATCCAGCATCCCACCCTAAAAGTGTTTCTTATCCCCTATTGCACCTTGATTTTAAGCCTCATCCTAGTCATCCCACCAAACCAATGTTGGGTACTCGCATCCTGCATGGTTGCTGGAGTGCTATAGAAACAGCGGTAGACCCAGGATTGTTCTTTGCAAATCCTGAATTTTAATATTATGTTGTATTGATCTTTGGAAGTCTATCTCACTGTACCTCAAAGATCTGAATGTGTACGCCTTTTAAAAAAGATATCAAACATTACTTACTCTCTAAGCAATACTCAAAATAACTGGTCTCTTGAAATTAAGCATTATCTCTCGCTCTGTATACAAAATTCTTTTCCTTCCTAGAATTTGTCCGCCATGCATACCTCTACTATATTTTATTTTACTACAATTATTATTTTTAATCATGTTCTATGTTTCTTAGATTTTTCTGTTTCCTCGCCTGTATCAAATGTTACATCAATAGGTAACATGGGCGCCAACTAGGAAACCGAATGGTTTACTTGGCCACCATGCTCAAGCTCTTTTACTTAATGCAATGGAAACATCATCGGCAACTATAAACGTTTGTAACTAAATTAAGTCACCACGTCAAGAGGAAATACATTGTATTGTATTGTAATTTATTATATATAAATTCACTACTCACTTTCATTCAAGTTTGCATTTTTGAGAGGAGCACGGCACTGTTAAATTTAAAATAAAGTATATATCTAGAGCTGCATTCAGTTGAATAAAAGATTGTTTTAATGCTCACCAATTCACTGAATTTTCAATTTTCTTCCCAAAGAAAATCAAGAAAGAACCAACATTGAGCTTGGAGAAGTGAAAGGTATTTTTATTGTATCCATATGCAGGACAAGAGTAAATCGAAATTGACTGCGGTTTCACAATTCATCCCTGGCCGTACTTAAGGTTCCGTTGTCATCCTTAAACGTACCCATCCCTAGCCAACCTTTCGAAAGTTTCTAAAGAAGCTGTGGTGTTGTAACGGTAAAAATTTGGTTTCAAGGAAGTTGACAAAGGTCAAATTACCGCCGTAGAAAGATTAACAAACCGACCTATCGAGCCTCTCATCTGAGCGAAAATATAAACTTAAGAGTATAAAAACCCACCCTGCGAGCAGAGCCTCCTTTTGTCTTTTTCTTCACTGAGGAGGAGAAAAGTAGGCTCTTCCCGAATCGCGTCAACTCTTTGAAGCCGCCGCAGCCCGAGCTTCTGGACTAGTCAATCTTGTTTTCTCTCGTCAAACCGGTTATAGACCTAGTCGGCTAACTCAATGTTGTACCCAATTCAAATCTCCCGGGATTCAGTAATATTCTTTGTACATTGTATTTGCATGATAATGTTGCATTCATATTTAAGTGATATGGAAACACTTGGAACAAAACCTTTTTTCCCCAAAGGGTTTGAATTGGGTACAACATTGAGTTAGGCGATTAGGTCTATTCCAGTGCGAGCGTCCGTTTAGTGACAAAAGCGATGGTTATAATTGAGCCCGCTGTCCCATGAAAAACCAAGATGGCGGCGAGATCTGGTATATTAGGCTTGGGTTCGAGACTGTATCCTGGCAACATGCAGCGCATATTCAATAAAGATCTTACTCGATTCATGCAGAGCCTTTCTCGAGGACGCCAAAATCGAGCAAGCAAAAGAAAGGCTCTGCTTGCAGGGTGATAAAAACCATGAAGCATTGTTATATGATAAGTATAGTATTTACGCAAAGTCAAATAGTTACGATGGTTAATAAATGTGCGTCTGAACTTTTCTGTGAAAACTTAGTTTGGAATGTAATTGTAAGCACACTGGGAATAGCAAATAGTTCAATGGACATGTGAACAGATTTTAGTTACGTTCGCACATCTTTCTGCCGTATTTTGTTTGTGATTGTGCATCCAAACGTTTGAGCACGATGGAAAACGCTGACATCAAGTTATTTGGCGTCGTATGCACATGCGCACTGCTCAGTTGTAAGGTAGAAAGGGGACATTTTAGACTGTTTAACAGTTAGTGTAGATCCTCTCAGAAGGATAACCATTAAAATTGCAAAGCATCAAGATTAAAAGTCGACCACTTGCTTAGTAAACATAATTATAATTATTAAAAGTGACACTTGCGTTAACTTAACAAGCCTGTCGCTTTTAAGTAATAAAGTTTAATAAGACATGTTGTCCTGAACTTAAACTTGAATCGGCAATCCCAATATATTATTGCATGCTTTTGTTTTGCCTTGTATAAAGAAATTAATGGTGGCAAAACGAAAGAAAAAACTTTTTGACGAATGGGTTGCGTAAATCGAAATTCTCTCGAAATAGCTTAGGGTGATGGTTTAAATGAGATTCACAAACGCCTCTTTGCATGCATGTACATCATTGACTCTGAATTTTTAATTTTAATTCCACAGTAAGCTACTGATCTTTTTATCTGAACTGGCGAAAGGATTTTAAGGTCTTGCAATGCTTTCATTAGAAACTGGAATAGTTTGAAGTACATGTACTCCTAGAAATGTTTGAATTCTTTGAAATGTTACGCTTCTAATTTCGCCCGGTACCTTGTAAGGCTTCATTTCCTCAGATCTTCGTTCTAATGAGACAAAAACATGAAACAAAAAGACTTGTCGAGTTTCATAACCATCTCAACGCATTAACTATGCCTAAATAGGCAATTTTCACAATGGCGTCATTGGACTACAACTACCACAATTCAGTTTGTTTTTCTTTTCATATTTAAATTTTGTATTCCCAGTGTGGCAATAATAATAATAACTCTAATTAACATGAGACAAGCGAAACCTGAAGGATCCTGGTACTTGTAGTCAAATGGCGTCATCATGCAAATGTCCAATTAAGCGTGATTCATATCGGTTTCATTCTTGAGGGACGGCCACACCATTGTCATGTTAAAAACCTTTGAATAGTCACAGGCTTCTTTACGCAATTGTAAAAATTGCGGTCATAACTGCAAAGATCATGATAGCTTCACTTGATTTCATACCCGCTGTTCATATATGATTCATTTCATATACAATTTCATCATTGATTCATTCCTCACGGGACCATTGGAGAACCCACAAATGACCAGCTCCCACAAATGACCAGCTCCCAACATCAGTGGCTTCATAGCTCAGTTGGTTAGAGCGTCGCACCGGAATCGCGAGGTCACGGGTTCAAACCCCGTTGAAGTCCTGAATCTTTCAGGCTTCTTTACGCAATTGTAAAAATTGCGGTCATAACTGCGAAGATCATAGCTTCACTTGATTTCATATCCGCAGTTCATATATGGTTCATTTCATATACCATTTCATTTTAAGAAGAGCTGTGTCTAAATTGAGTTATTATTCCATCAAACTTCATTGAATCATTCTTATTTTTTCTTCAAAGGAAATCAAGAGAGAGCCAATGAACAGCTTGGAAAGATCGAAGGTATTTGTTGTTTAAAGAAATATAGCGTAATTTCTGCGATGAAGGTGTTATATAATTATAAATAATTGAATTGCAGTATCATTTGTTGTGCCAATTTGATCTTGCAGCAGGGGCCTTTACGATGGTAAACAAGCCTGCCTATAACTTTCTTCTGCATCTTTTAAATATTTTCTATGAGAATAAATGACAGGGTAAATGCGGTCTGATCGATTGTTACCTTTGTTTGCGTTCCTTCCGTATGCAGGTACATTACATGTACATTGTCATTAATTCATCTTATTCGTGACCTCTGTTCTCCAAGAGGTGTTGTCCTACTCTGGTGAACGATGAATAGCGTCTCAACGTCCTTGATCCTTCCTTTTCACTTCTCTGTAATGCTGTGGCGCAAAACCCAAAAAAAAAATGGTTGGCTTTTCTAGATCTTTGCACTCTCAAAACATTTGATGGTACAGTGATGCATTACATCCTTGAAACCAAAAAAGTAACCAAGGAAAAAGAAACGTAACAATAGAAATCATTTGTCATTCGCCCCAGACCGAGTGCAAACAGAATTGGTGGACGTATCCGCAAACTTAACCGCAATATGACAGCTATGTAATGTTAGCGGCGTCAGAACAAGACTTGATGACAACTATAATGTGATGCATTTGTTGGTTCGTATGCAAAATCAAGACTCACTTCACGATCCGTCAAGGTCGCAGTCCTTCTTTGCATGACGTCATGACTCTTGCATATCATTAGGGAGCTGTAGCAACGACAACGGCGACAGAACGAGAACGTCACAAATTTGCATTTTTAATGTGAAAAAACAATAGCTTTCCCCCCCCGCCCCCTCCCCTGTACGTGCATTTTTCATTTTTGTCCATTTGTTTGCCGTCGTCAGCAAAACAACAATGTGAAAGAACCAAATTTGAGGTTTTATGAACGACGTCAGCACTTGGAGATACATGTAAATATTCATTTTCTCCCCTAAATCACAGTTAATCGAGGGACTGGTTATGAAACTTGAAAACCTTCAAAAGCGAGAACAACGTTGTCGCAATCGATGCTGAATTGACCGTGATAGTGCACCATCTTTTGATTTCGCTGCGCACGGGTTCGCAAATTAGTTGCGCGTAATTTAATCGAAAGATTTGATTGGTTATCTTCTCAAAACGTGTGTTTTGTGCAGCGTCAAGGCCAAAAATACAGACAAAAGCATGAAACACAAAGACTTGTCGAGTTTCATAACCATCTCAATGCATTAACTATGCCTAAATAGGCAATTTTCACGATGGCGTCATTCGACTACAACTACCACAATTCAGTTTGTTTTTCTTTTTATATTTAAATTTTGTATTCCCAGTGTCGCAATAATAATAATAACTCTAATTAACATGAGACAAGCGAAACCTGAAGGATCCTGGTACTTGTAGTCAAATGGCGTCATCATGCAAATGTCCAATTAAGCGTGATTCATATCGGTTTCATTCTTGAGGGACGGCCACACCATTGTCATGTTAAAAACCTTTGAATAGTCACAGGCTTCTTTACGCAATTGTAAAAATTGCGGTCATAACTGCGAAGATCATAGCTTCACTTGATTTCATATCCGCAGTTCATATATGATTCATTTCACATACCATTTCATCATTGATTAATTCCTCAGGGGGCCACTGAGACACACAAATGACCAGCTACCAACGTCAGTGGCTTCATAGCTCAGTTGGTTAGAGCGTCGCACCGGAATCGCGAGGTCACGGGTTCAAACCCCGTTGAAGTCCTGAACTTTTCAGGCTTCTTTACGCATTGTGAAAATTGCGGTCATAACTGCGAAGATCATAGCTTCACTGGATTTCATATCCGCAGTTCATATATGATTCATTTCATATACCATTTCATCATTGTTAAGAAGAGCTGTGTCTAAATTGAGTTATTATTCCATCAAACTTCATTGAATCATTCTTATTTTTTCTTCAAAGGAAATCAAGAGAGAGCCAATGAACAGATTGGAAAGATCGAAGGTATTTGTTGTTTAAAGAAATATAGCGTAATTTCTGAGATAAAGGTGTTATATGATTTTAAATAATTGAATTGCAGTATCATTTGTTGTGCCAATTTGATCTTGCAGCAGGGGCCTTTACGATGGTAAACAAGCCTGCCTATAACTTTCTTCTGCATCTTTTAAATATTTTCTATGAGAATAAATGACAGGGTAAATGCGGTCTGATCGATTGTTACCTTTGTTTGCGTTCCTTCCTTATGCAGGTACATTACATGTACATTGTCATTAATTCATCTTATTCGTGACCTCTGTTCTCCAAGAGGTGTTGTCCTACTCTGGTGAACGATGAATAGCGTCTCAACGTCCTTGATCCTTCCTTTTCACTTCTCTGTAATGCTGTGGCGCAAAACCAAAAAAAAAATTGTTTTTGCTTTTCTAGACCTTTGCACTCTCAAAACATTTGATGGTACAGTGATGCATTACATCCATGAAACCAAAAAAGTAACCAAGGAAAAGGAAACGTAACAACAGAAATCATTTGTCATTCGCCCCACACCGAGTGCATACAGAATTGGTGGACGTATCCGCAAACCTAACCGCAATATGACAGCTATGTAATGTTAGCGGTGCCAGAACAAGACTTGATGACAACTATAATGTGATGCATTTGTTGGTTCGTATGCAAACTGAATACTCACTTCACGATCCGTCAAGGTCGCAGTCCTTCTTTGCATGACGTCATGACTCTTGCATATCATTAGGGAGCTGTAGCAACGACAACGGCGACAGAACGAGAACGTCACAAATTTGCATTTTTAATGTGAAAAAACAATAGCTTTCCCCCCCGCCCCCTCCCCTGTACGTGCATTTTTCATTTTTGTCCATTTG
>NC_090883.1:45342737-45347737 GCF_036669925.1 Montipora capricornis
GGTATGTTTATGGCGTTCTGAAAGGAGAGACCTGAATGATCATCACAAGTTTCCCTTGGAGTTCCCCAAGGGTCTGTCTTGGGGCCTCTACTTTTTCTTATTTACATAAATGACCTTCCTGATAACACTTCTTCTCAAATCCGCCTGTTTGCTGACGATTGCATCATATATCTTGGACTCTCTTCTCTTCTAAATCACCTGAACAACTTCAATCAGGTTTAGATACTCTTTTTTCGTGGGCAGATAAGTGGGAAATGCATTTTAATTGCAGCAAGTGTTATTCTATGCACATTACTCGTAATAAATTCCCAGTCATCAATACTTATTTCCTAAACGGCTAAGCTCTACAAAGGACAGACGCACACCCTTATATTGGAGTCATCATTTCATCTGACCTCCGCCTAAAAAATCCTTGTGATGTCAACTTCATTTCTCGTAATTTTTATTATTGTACCCCTGAAATTTAGAAATTAAACGAGACTTAGTTGTAAGTTGAAGTTTGATTGTAATTCTACTGAATTACAGGTTGCTGAGAGATTACATGAGATAGCAAGCGCACCGCCAATCAGGTTTTAAAGACTGAATGTAGTTACCCAACAGCAGAGGAGTGGGTAGGGAAAATGGGCAGGTAATCTCTCAGCATCCTTTAACTCGGTAGAATTACAATCAAGCTTACAGGTAAGTCTCATTTAATCTTTAAATTCTACTTTGTTACCATGCTGAGAGATTCCATGAGACTTCAAAGCAACACGGACATGAAGAAACAACAACATGCCACTTGATTATGTATGCCGCTTTATGTAAATGATGCATCCTACAGGCATGATAAGACAGGTTGTGCTTAACTTGAATTCGTAGCTGTAGGGCAAAACAGCATTCAGATGACCACCCTGCAGTCTAGAGAATGTCATCTATATTTACAGAAGCCCGGCTTGCTGCTAGTTATAGTTTTTAGATTAGAAATGCACGGCTCTCGTGGAAAGCAGGGTTTTATATTTTATATTTTATATTATTAAATAAGTGGAAAGTAGTAATATATAATTGTAATTTGAAATTTAAAAATTTTAATTATTATAGATATGCCTGATGAGACAACCGTGGATAAATAAAGTATTCTGTTCTGTTCTATTCTGTTCTGTTCTGTTCTATTCTGTTCTGTTCTGTTCTATTCTGAAACAGACGCAGCCCTCGTACTGTGTCCTGAATATTTTGTTACATCAATGCCAGCTAAAGCCATGGTGCAGTGCACCCACGTAGTAACAGTATCCCTGCTTACGGGTTTATACGGTTTAACATAGCTTAGTAGCAACTGTGACTGGCCACTTACTCTAAATGCTTTGGTTCTCACAGGGTGTTCTTCGAGAGTAGTTACAATACAAATAGAGGGTTAGGTAGAGAAATGTGTATTTGTCATCAGTCGCAACCATATGGTTTATGTCTAACAGCTAAATAGTCTGGCCTCGTTGGCCTGATACTGAGAACAGCAACATAACAAGTTTCAACGTAAATGTTTTGAGTGTCAGTGAATCAACAGGATGAAGAGTAGCTAGGTAAGCTAATACGACTTGGACATCGCAAACCTCAGTGTACTTGGGCTTGGGTGGCCGTGACTAGAAAATCCCTTTCAACAAGCGGCAAACCAGCACGTTCTGTCTAACTAAAGACATATGAAGACAACACACTTCTAGCACAGTTAATAGCACTGTAAGTGAGGCCTTGGCCAAAACGTTCAGAAAGGAAATCCAAAACTGTTCCTACAGGTGGTTGAAGATGATTAACTTTCCATTGGAGACAAAATGCCGTCCATTATTTGATATACCCGGAATACTGTTTCTTTGTACTTCCTCGCAAGGACGCCATGAGCAATCCGACAGCTGACCTTGACACTCCTCTTGTTTCATAGTATTGCCTGACAACAGACATGCCATCAGTCTCATTTGGTTTCGTGGTGGATGTGGAGTCCCTGATTTTGGTAGGGTGATGTGACATCCTTGTACTGTGGGAGCCACCAAACCTGCGTCGGCCACATAGGAGCAATCAACAGTACTAAAGCCTTGTCGTTTTCCAATTTCTGCAGACATCTATTAAGCAGAGAAAAAGGAGGGAAAATGTAAACAAACTTCCCACTCCAGGAGAAAGAGCAAGCATCTTTGTGGCAGGCCCCAGGGTCAGGCTTCCAAGAAACATATTTTGGAAGCTGGTCGTTTAGTCTGCATTCAAATAAGTCAATGTCAGAGGTGCCCAGTATGTCAATAATCTTACAAAATATTGCTGAATGAAGCTGCCACTCAGTCCTTTCAATAAACTCTCTGGAGGTTTTGTCTGCATTGATATTGAGGGCACCAGGCAAATTGCATGCAAACAACTAGATACCATTTTCCATGTAGCACACCCAAATACTTTTAGAAAGTTTGTTGCAAAGAGGAGATCTAGTGCCCCCCATTGCTTTAAAATAGCAGACAGTTGTAGAGTTGTCACTTCTTATGAACACATGCTTCCCTTTCAAAAGGAACCAAGCCAAAATAAACTGCTAATAGTTCAAGTGCATTAAGTGCTTTTGTCTTTCAAGTGGAGACCGCATGCCTTGGGCGCTCTGTTGTCATTTTTATGCCGGGGTTGTCCAAGGTGATGTTTTTGCATGCCTTGGGTGGGCTAGTCACCCACCAAGAAAGATTATTGATAAATTCAGGGGAAAGTGTCATAGTAGCTGCATAGTTGCCATTATTTTGTTGCAAGACTAAAGTTTTGTCAATTTCAAGACTCCTGTAGAACAGGGGTCCATACTGGACAGCGGGCAAGGACCAGGTGTCCAATGAGGAATTATACTTTAAGGGGATTCCTCAGTATTGCTCTGTGCATCCTGTACTGCGCATACGGTGTGCCAATATTCACAAATTGGTCAAATTTGTAACACTGTAAATATGGCGTAAGTCGATCATACACACTGAAACAGTTCTCAAAACACGTAAGAGAAGTTGTGAATGACCATAATTCTTTGCGGTTAAGGTCGCGCAATGCGAGAACATGGCGAATTTTGTTGTTTCGGTCTACGATAATCGAGATAGACAAGTAGGATGGTGGTTTACTCTTAAACGAGCACGGTGACCTACATTTTTTATTTCATAATTTTGGTGTACAAATTATCCCCTTTAAAACAATTTTTTTTTCAAAAAAAGTTATCGGAAGGAAAAAAAAAGATATAGGTTAAAACGTACCCAAAGCCCCTCACCCAGGGATGTAAATTATGATCTTGAAAACAAAGACTCGAGAAACGTTTTGAGTCGACGTCGTTCTAAGTTGAGTGATTTTTCCATAAACTATATAAGACATTGTTCCATATGCTCTAGACTTTCTACCTATCAGGTGTTTTTTCAATTGGCACGTTAAAACCCCTCTCGTTTAGTACCCGCAAAATTTACCCTGAGCCGATGAAATAACGCGTGTATCAGTACAGGCACCAGTGGGGTAAGATTGGCCCATTATATCTCTTACGCCAGCATGGTGACGTCTTTTTTATTGTATTTTCTCAAAACAGGGATTAGTAGGGAACATTCAGGGAAAGTTTCAAGTTTTTCTGAGGAGTCACCTTAACGGCTGCTGGCATGCCAGAATTATTTTCTCTGTTTTTTCAGCTGTAAGAAATACTTTCATGTCAAAAGAATCTAGAATAAAGCCAAGAAATACCAATTTTTGACATGGTTGAAGCAGTGACTTTTCACGATTGATCGAGAATGGAAGAGACTCGAATAGTTTAAGGGTAGCAAGAATATTATTTTCGCAGTCTGTCACTGAGTCTCCTTGTAAATGAGTCATCAATGTTCCCAACATTCAAGTAGCCTTGTGCTATATACTGGTTTCAACAGTTCTGTAAAATATCGTGGTGCAGATGCTAGACCATAAGGCAGACAATGTATACTGAAACATCCTATTTCCCCAGAAAAACCGTACATATTTTGTGTTCAACAGCCACAGGAACAGTATAATTTGCGTGTGTTAAGTCCATCTATAGAGGACATATAAAAGTCAGCCTTCATTAACTGAATAGCACATGCTAAGCTTTCCACTTTAAAATGTTGCTAGTCTATGGATGCATTCAGTCGTTTTAGATTCAAGATCAATCTGTACGAACCATTTTTCTTTTTCGAGAGTAAAAGGGTAGAAATGTATTGACCATAACTGGAGACAGTCTTGTCAAGAAACCCTTTGTGAAGACATTGTTGTATTTCACCATCAATAAAGAGCTAAATCCTTTGTTCATGTGTACATCAAAGTCAGAAAAAGCCTCTCTGAGGAGGGCAGCCATCTCTGTGTTTGATGTATGGCTTGAGGGAGCAGACTGCTGTGAGCCACTAGGTCTCTCTTTTGGCGCGCTTTTTCTCCTCGAAGAACGCCTGGAGTCTTCCCCAGTTTTTGTGACCTCTGAGTCAATACGCAGTGCTTTCGCACCCTTCTTTTGCAACTGGGCATGACGTTTGAGTGATATTCAATCCCGTCTCTCCTATGCTTGATACTACCGCCACCGGGATTTCAAACATGTTAATTAGGCCCCATAAAGCAATCCAGCCACCCCATTCACCGTCCATAGCCATCCTTCTCAGATAGGTATCCCATGCTCCGTGTTTGATAAATTCTCTGAAATGAGTCCTGTCCGGGATTGTTGGATGACTACGGAGGTAATTTACCAAGTCACATCGCACTTTTGTAGCACTCTGCGAGACCCTTCCGCGGCGTATTAGCTGGTCATTCATTGCATGGAATAGACAGTTCCCATCTTTGGGGGCTGGAGGATGGCGATGTGTTAATCCTGCCTTTCTTAATTCCATGTCCAACCGACTCTTTGGTGATTTACCTTTGTCTGAAGCTTGCTTAAGCCTAGTTTTCATATGTCGGGAAAATCCCAGATGATCAGGGATTTGGCAGTTTCCCGACCGTCCCAGATTTTGCCGACATACCGGAAAATCGCCAGATGCTTGTCCTAGATTCCCCCGATAGTGACTTTG
>NC_090883.1:45352737-45357737 GCF_036669925.1 Montipora capricornis
AACCGCTCGTACCAATTTATTTTTAGGATACTTCGCCCACATTGTACGACGTGAACAAGATGGAATAATCGCAAAAGACTTATACTAGAGCAACGTTCTATTTTGAGGTGACGTTTTCGTTGACGTCGCCGTCGTAGATCTTAAGCTCCCTATTGTGAAATAGTGTTACACGTCATCCGTCAGTTTGCCGGGTTCTTGCACCAATGATTGGCCTTACTTTGTCGTGATGTTTAGTTTGTTATTTTTTATTAGTTTTAATCCATTCTTAGTTTTCACTGTAGTTGTACACCGCGAATGCGTACTTTTGAAGGGCGTTGCGTCCTCATTGGGGAGCCGTTTTGGCTTATCAAGTGAAAGACAAAGCGTGGGGCACGCATATTACTCCATTTCCCGGATGTCCTTTGAAAAACAACAACGTGATTGAAATTATCTTATCTGAGGTTTGACCACAGCGTGAACTTCATCAGTGAATCAATCATTCATTCTCTATAATTACTTTACCGATGAAACTGTTAGTCTAGTAGTTTTTTCTCATTAAATATGCAAATGTCGTAAGTCCTCGTTGCCGTCGTCACTTGTACGCTCCCTATTTTACAACGCAAACAGAATTGAATCATCGCAAAATAATCACCATTTTCTGATATGTGACGTGTTCATTGCGGTTATCGTCATCCTAAATTTGAACTTAATGCGATTGCAACCTATTGCTTACATGGCAAGATGCAGGAGATGTAACTTGTGTAGGAACTCTCCAGGAATTAAACTGCTTTGGACGGGGTGCAAGGTAAGGAAGAAAATTTCAGATTTGATGATTGGTCGTCGTTTTTGGGAGAAGAAGAGAAAAGCTTTGATATGCCTGTCAAGAAATCTTTTCTGTTGTTCATTCTTGATTTAAGTGGTCGTCGTTTGTCTATTGATTGCATCAGGATATCTTTCCACAGGTACCACATGTCATTTGGGTCGTTAATTATTTCAATATCTGACCACGCATTATGTGGTAGGTCTCTTAGGTAGCTAGTCTTATGGAAATGTTCATTTGGCGGGTTTTAATTATTCTAGTATCTGGACGCTTGTGTTTAACTTTTTATGTTATGTAAACTAGAGCATGATTGCTAATAGGCCATTTCCGAGTTCATGTCTGCCTCCTCTTCAAAGTGAGTCTAAGTGCGAAGTTTTTGTGATGGTAATTAGTTCTACTTTACATCTAAATGAAAACTAATTTTCATTAGAAAAACCTCGCACTTGGACTCGCTTTGAAGAGGAGGTAGACATGAACTCGGAAATGGCTTATTGCAAGATGAGAAACATTGAACTTGGCAATTTTATAAGGCGTGAGTTTTTAACAAAGCTTTAGTTACTGGTAACGAGTGTCAGCTCTGTAATTATCTGGTTAAGTCCGTAAGTATCAAAGATATTTTAAGTTTAATAGCTTTATATGATGTTATGAAATTCCGGTTTTCCGCATCTATTTTCATAAGTCTTAAAGGGAACCTCCATCCTTACTACAGAATAAGTTAAAACCGAAGGAAATTATGTTTACATACAAATTTATTCGAAATTTGATTTTAAAACAGTGTATTTTAAAAAAGTGAATTTTAAAATCGCTTATTTTCACTTTCAAATTTCGCGGGTGCAGTCATCTTGAATAATTGTGACGTGTTACGGTTGTCCTATTGTTCTGACACAAAGAGCTTTTGTCTAATAACAATAGGGCAACCGTAACACGTCACAATTATTCAAGATGGCGGCGACCGCGAAATTTGAAAACAAAAATAGGCGATACGAAAACTTTTTAGACTGATTTGACTGTAAAGGTTATTTCCTGTGATTTAAAGTTATTTTTTGGTTGAAGTGGAGAACCAATCAGCTGTAGGGCTGATAATGCATTAGCAGCCCTCTGTCAGTCTTTTGCGGCCCGATGAGCGTGTGTTTTGAAGAGGCCGATTTTCTATTTGGCCGCGTATATTGATAATAATTAAAATTGTCACCAAACTTTTTGAAATGAAAACGTTTATATTCGATTTCAAAAAAGCTTGTTTTGGCTTTTAAATTTCCCGGGCGCCGCCATCTTGTGGTTGCCCTATTGTCCTAACATAAAGAGCGTTTGTTCTGGAACAATAGGCCAACCACGACACGTCACAATTATTCAAGATGGCGGCGCCCGGGAAATTTGAAAGCCAAAGGGTTTTTGAAATTCATTTTTTCAGATACAAACGCTTTTCATTGGAAAAAGTTTGAACAATTTTAATTGTTCCCATTATATTCTGTGGTTTACAGTTATTTTGTTGTTTTAGTGGAGGTTCCCTTGAACGAATTTTATAATTTAGATTGCATCGCACGTAGAATTAGACCTTACCACCTTACGCCATCTGTCATATGATCTTTCTTGTAAATTCAAACCTTGGAAAATGTTGTTCTATTGTTTATATTTGTATCGAGCTTTTATTGTGTTCAAGTGTAAATAGGTTATTTCATTGTATTTCGTTTATTTTAGCCTTTGCCGGCGTGCATTTTCTTACATCAGTTATTTGTAATTAATCTCAGTTTACGAAACTCTTGAGACCTTGATGATTTGTTGATGATTCAACAATAAGATCCTAAAGCAAAATCCGTCTCCATAAAATATTTCCTATCTTTGGCGTCAACTATTCAAGGCCGCAATACTTCGTGGTACCCAATTTGCCCACTTAGCCTTGAAATTTCGTTTGCCGCTACATACTGGTCAGCAGTAATGTCAGCAGTAGTGTTGGAGTGGTGGCATATGGATATAGAATATCTGCTGCTCTTCTTAATGCGTTTGGATGCGTGTGTTTGTTCATTGTTCACATGTGTGTTGTTTTTGTGTTTATCAAGTAGTTTTTGTTCTGGTGTTAGGCGCTACGTGTTACTTACTTATTATACATGTTTCAACCAGCTTGGAGAAGAATTACTTCATGTTTCACTTTCACAAAAGATAACGTTGATTTTAAATTACTCTCTTTAAATGTTCGAGGGATTCGTTCATCCATAAAGAGGAAAGCTTTGTTTATGTGGTTGACTCGGCAAAAGGCGGACATTATTTTTCTCCAGGAAACGTATAGCACGAAAGAGGTGGAAGATATCTGGAATACTCAATACAAGGGTAAGAGTTTCTATTCACATGGAACTAACCACAGTTGCGGGGTAATGATTTTAATAAAAGACGATCTGGAATTTGAGTATAAATCGTCCGTTTTGGACACTAACGGTCGTTACATTTTGATTGACGCCACTGTACAGGGATCTGATTTTTTATTGGTCAATATTTATGCACCAAATAAGGTTCAAGAGCAATGCGAATTTTTCAGCGGTTTAGAAAAAATGGTATAGGAATTAAATACAAGCGCTGAGCAAAAAATTGTAGTAGGTGGGGATTTTAATGTTGCTATCGATCCTGATTTGGACTGCTCTGGGGGTAATCCCACAAAAAAAGATTCTGTCAAACACATTCAAGACATATGTTTAAATTTTGATTTAGTAGATATTTGGCGTGTGAGGAATCCGGTATGTAAACGCTTCAGCTGGAGACAAAAAAAAACCTTTTCTTCAACGGAGACTAGATTATTGGCTCTTGAGTGACTCGTATCAGGAGGAGGTAGAGGGTGCCGACATAATTCCCTCTTTGAACTCCGATCACTCGGCTATTGTGCTTCACTTTAGCAGTGTAGAAAAGCAAAAGCACGGTCCATCTTATTGGAAATTTAATGCAAGTTTGTTAGATGATTCTGATTTTTGTAAGCTTATAGCTGAGAGTGTGCCAGTGTGGCGAGAGGAGTTCATTGAAGTTACTGATAAGCGAGTTCTTTGGGACTTAATCAAATATCGAATACGACAGGTTACGATTAAGTACAGCAAAGCTAAAGCTAAGGCCAGAAGACAGAATTTGAAAGTAATAGAAGACTCATTAAAGCAGTGCGAGGAGGATTGCAGTGTGTTTCCATCCCCTGAAAATATGGAAAAACTGGAGAATATTCGAATGAGTATCAATTGTTTTATGAGCACTCATCAATGGGTGCGATATTACGTTCCAGAGCCACCTGGTTTGAGCAAGGAGAAAAAAGTAATAAATATTTCTTAAACCTTGAAACCTACAAAAAATCCAAGAGTTGTATTCGCAAGGTGTTTACCAAAGACGGCTTTCTTACCTCTGACCCCAAAAGAATCATGAAGGAAGTGGAAGTTTTTTATTCTAGTCTTTACAAGACTGACAATTCTAAGATCCCGAACGACGTTTCAAACACATTCTTACTTTCTCAGGCAATCCCAAAGCTTTCAAACGAAGAGGCGATGGCGTGTGAAGGAAGATTGACGCTTGCGGAGTGTTTTAAGAGTTTGCGATCTTTTCAAAGCAACAAATCCCCAGGTAACGACGGCCTTACGGTTGAGTTCTATAATGCGTTTTGGGAAAGTCTTGGAAAGCTTCTTGTAGACAGTCTTAATTGCTCATTTGATAAAGGTGAACTATCAAATTCCCAAAAACAAGCAATAATAACTTTGATAGAAAAGAAAGATAAAGACAAACGAAAAATTTCTAATTGGAGGCCGATTTCCTTAATTAATGTAGATGTCAAGATTGGATCTAAAGCCATTGCCTTGAGACTCCAGACTGTTCTCCCTAGAATAATTCACCATAATCAGCATGCATATGTTAAAGGACGAACAATCAATGATGCAATAAGGACGATTGATGATATACTCGTATATACTGAAAGATATGGTATCAACGGCAAAATGCTAGCAATAGATTTTCAGAAAGCCTTTGATTCAGTAAATAGGAATTTTTTGTTTAGTACATTGGCTGCTTTCAATTTTGGCTCTTCGTTCATCCAGTGGATACAAACCTTTTACCAAAATATTTCAAGCTGTGTTCTTAATAACGGGTTCTCTACTGGACCTTTTGAGATACAAAGAGGTGTGAGGCAAGGAGATCCACTCTCTCCATACTTGTTCATTATTGTCCTAGAAGTACTAGCTGTTAGTAT
>NC_090883.1:45365237-45367737 GCF_036669925.1 Montipora capricornis
GGGATTCTCACTTGTTTTGGGATCAGCGTCAGCGACAGACACCTCGTTAGTTTTGGGATCATCCTCAGTAACCGACACCTTCTCATTAACTAAGCCAGAGGCATCTTCTGTTGAAACTTCGTGAGATATTTGCTTATCCTTTTGACTACAAACATATGACATATGACCTTTTTGCTTACAAATTCTACATTCCATATAAGGGCAGCGCTTTCTTGTATGTCCAACTTCATTACATTCATTACAAACAGGCTGTTGATTATTATGGATTATGCGGCACCACTCTGGCCACAGATTCTAATAGAGTACGGAATATATTTTGCTGTGATAACCACCTTGACCAACCGATTACCATTTTGGATTCCCGAAAGATCATGATCAGCCTTATACTTTAACAGGGTTTTCAACAGTTTTGTAAAGTAGCAGACATATTTCTGAAAGTACGGGAAAAATAGAACACTCAGAAACGCTGTTTCCAACGCTTTCTGGAACACAAGAATCAGTTTCCCAGGCAAGGCTGGAGTCCACTCAAATTTTCTTTAAAAGCGAGTAAAAAAAATTATAATAAAATATAAAACAAACCTCTCAAATATTGGCATCAAATTACCGGACATGGAATGGGAAACCGCCGGACGAAACGTCCGGCCTCCGCCCTCTAACGAAAACCCTGCTTTAATCTAACAACATCACTCTTAATCTCACCGTATTGTGATAATGATTCCACGACCATCTCATCCTCAACATACGAACGAAGCCCCAAAATGCTGATATTAGTAAAACAACCATGCGGGGGATGAACACCAACATGAACATCTTCAAAATCAAACCCTTCGTCAATAAGTGCATCAGCTCCTTCCTTGGAATCGAGCTCTATAAGATACTCGTTATTCGCCAGATCTTGGAAAACAGTGATAGAAGAAGAAACATCTCGTTCAATCGAAGTCTTCAGTAAACCAGCATTAATCTTGTACGGCAACTTAAAAGTGACGCTCCGACCTTTCCGGTCGGCCATCGTGGCCTCCCTGAAGGTGAAATTAACTCTTTCACTTGACGACTTCTCAACGATCACTTCACGGTGGGCACAAGAACATTCAAAATCGCTCATGTTCGCCATTTGTTGTGTTCAGCGGTTTCCCGCGCTAATGCCACAAATTGTAAAACAATGGCGGCTTTTGTGTGGAAGCTCTTGAAAAAGTTCTGGAAGACGATGATAACTTGGAAAATGAAAACTTGGATATTGAGTGTGAAGAAATGGAAGATGATGCATTTGAGAACAACAATTTCTTAGCAGAAACACTCAAACAATCCCTACAAGGACTTGGAAAGGACCAGGTAAATGGCGAATATTTTGTCAATGCAAGTGTGGTTGGTTGGTTCCGCTTTACAACTTGACTCGAAACCACGTTCCTGGGATAAAACAGGCGGCCAAAATGTTGAATAGCTACCCCGTGTATGCTGGAACTATTTTTTATCATGAATCGAAGCTTTGGCTAGAGTCAATATATCGACGGCTAGCAGGAAGACGCCGGGTGAGAAACCCTTTTTACGCCGAAATCACTCGTGACATTCCCTATGGGATTTTTAGCATCCTGCTGAGGATGATAAAAGGTATAGATGGCTTTTGCGAACCGTTTGTAAACTTTGGGAGGAACAAGAAGGCAGAAGTTGTGTCCTTTACTACCCTACGTCCAGTCAAGCAGCTTTTTTCGATACTTTCCGGGAAGAGCCAGACAGAGGTGGTGTTGTATTTCAAACGAACCTTGACCGGGAAAAAGTGTGGCTGCAAAGTTTCAGTCCTCGCCTCTGAAGAAAAGGACATGGCCTTTATGTACAAGATTACTAAAGGCCAATTTGTCATTTCTTATTACTTCGGGGAATGGAACACTCATGGCTTCCCTCAGCACAATTGACATTTAAAAAATGGAACCAGTTTGTTTGTTTGTTTTTTAATTCCAGCTTTGAATATGTCAAGCTGCAGCGGGGGAGGGAGTAAGGCAAACATAGGTTGGGCATTTTACGAAACTTATCAGCCCATAGTGGAGACTGTTGGAACAACATTTTGCTTAAGGTTACTGTCTGTTATGACCATCCACAAATGCCTCAGGTTAGGGCATCTGATAACTCTCCCCCCCCCAACTCCCACCCCCTGTGCAATGCACTTAACAATAACAGGTACATGTTATTTACTTATTGACTGAGTAGGAGGGCCGGACGGGAAAATATTTGGCCCAAGGTCATGGCGTACGGACCGAGCGCAGCCAGGTCCATGCATTATGACCAAGGGTCAAATATTTTCCTGTCCAGCCCGACCTAAAGTCAGTCAATAAGCATTTTATCATATGGGCTCTTTACACTATTTATGAGCACTCGGAAGATGAAGTTGTGATATTTTGTGAATTCATTGCATGTGTAATCAATAATCAACACCTATATTCAGGGCATCTTTTTAAAACAGCTCAAAAAAGCTCTTACTCAAAGGTAGCATGGTTGTTTTAATAATACT
>NC_090883.1:45372737-45377737 GCF_036669925.1 Montipora capricornis
CAAAATAAGAGGCAACTTCTACTCTGAGTTTGACAACGGCAGATATTTTGTTCTGAAAAAATGTTGGGAGGTCCAGGTTGAGTTCATTCCACTCTAAGACAAAGTTTAAAAAAAACATTGAGGGGATATTAAGAGCGGAACTTAAAATACTGGGAGTTCTATGTTCTCATCGCAGTCCTTGACAGTTCTAAAAAAGAAGCTGTTTCAATGATACTCGGAGTTATGAAGTGCTCTTAGCATGCCTATTACACAGTCATATATTACCTTTGTTTCCAGACGTTTCAACTTTTGCTTCTTTGCTCCAACCTCTTTCACCTTTCCTGCAACAGTTTTATCAGACTGCCTGACTGCTTCTTCCCTTTTCTGCTTATGCACGGCCATAAAGGCACCCACTTGAAACCTCCTGTACTTCCTCTTCCTTGGGCCACATTCTGCCATGGTTCTCAGTGGACATAGAAAGACACCAAAATGGGCACTGCTCTCAATATCTAAGGTCCTTTCCAAGTCTTTGAAGAGATTGTTCGAGCGTGGTTTTGAATCAAGTTGTAAAGCGGAACTAACATTTCCACACTTGCATTGACAAAATATTCGCCATTTACCTGGTCCTTTCCAAGTTTTTGAAGAGATTGTTCGAGCGTGGTTTCGAATCAAGTTGTAAAGCGGAACCAACATTTCCACACTTGCATTGACAAAATATTCGCCATTTACCTGGTCCTTTCCAAGTCCTTGTAGGGATTGTTTGAGCGTTTCTGCTAAGAAATTGTTGTTCTCAAATGCATCATCTTCTATTTTTCACGACCCAAATGTGGTAAGAAAAAAAAAAACCAGGACGTGAGTGCATCATGCAAACGTGCGATTCAGTTATACTACAATAATAACATTGTACTGTCAACTGGAAATTACAGTAAGACTTATGAAGGAAAATAGCCGCGCTAAGTTGTTTTTAGAAAAACAAAAAACATAAGACGAAACATTGACGTTCGTTGAAAGCTACAAAAGCAAAACTATGAAATTCTAATGACAAAAAAAGAAAATGAATGAAGGCAAAGAATACAGCTGTAACAATTGGAAGTTAAGATGTGAAAAGGCAGCCTTAGAGTATGGCAAGGATGTCCAAAAAAAACAAAACTACTTACCGGTGTTTGGTACCACAACAAACAGCAGAAATTGATCTATGAAGATGGCTTCTCCGATCTGAGCTACCACACACATGGGGACTTCTGGGAAGGTCTAAAAATACCCTTTTAATTCGTACCCAGGTCTCCCAAAAAATAGCCCGGTCTAATATGGCGACCAGTCACGCACGCCGAGAGCGATTTTGAGTGGACTTGTGCCCACCGTGCTTAGCTTAAAAACGACAAAAACTAAAGGACAATGTCCTTTAAAACTAGGATAAATGAAAAACTGCGCTCGATGGACAAAACCAACCACAGATTGACGAGCAGCTAACAGACTAACCCCTTGACTACTCGCCTTTTTTTTTTTGTATTTGAGGCAGTCCGAAGGGCGGAGTGCAATGCCCAAGGACCATACAACGCAGGAAAATGACATAACACGCCTCACGTGAGGGAGCAACCCCCAAACGGGACCGGCTCGCCAAAGTCGCCAGGGAGTCGAACCCTGCCTCACGGAAAAACCACAAAGCCAGAAACCGGTCCAGGTCAATCCACAGAAAAAAAACAAAAACTCCAAGGCTCAACGTAATTCCGATTCATATCCAATACGCGAAGTCCAGAAGCCGGTCCGAGTCCTAATCCAGAGAAAAACACTGAAGGGGTTGTATTCAAGAGATGCCTCGTCTGACTTACACCCCCTTGACTACTCGCAGCTCCTCTGTTACAATATATAAAATAAGGGATGGTCTATTGTTTGGAATTCTTTTCTTGCATTTCGCCATGTGGTAAGCGCATTTACCTATCACACGAGTGTAAGTACAGAACTCATGCGTATTTGTGACATTTGTACACACATTTCTCCATGTGGTAAGCGCATTTACCTATCACACGAGTGTACGTACAGAACGCATGCGTATTTGGGACATTTGTACACACATTTCACCTTGTGGTAAGGGCATTTACCTATCCCACGTGTGTACGTAAAGAACGGATGCGTTTTTTTGACATTTGTGCACAAGCGAAAAAAAAAAAAAAAACTTTTCGGGGCCCCGTGCTACTTTCGATCCTGCGAGGGAGAGATTAATCGGCCCCTAAACCATACGTGACTAACCCCTTGACTACCCTAGCTTCTCTATTTGAGTATTTTTTTTTTTTGTATTTAGGCGATCCCCCGAGCGAGGTGCAATGCCCGGAAGTCTTGACAACAGAAAATGGAAACAACAGAAATGGGGATCGCCCAGGAGAGGGAGCACCCCCTAAACGGGGCCGGCTCACCAAATTCGTCGGGGAGTCGAACCCCGCCTCTCCTACAGAGATAAAAAGTCTAAAACGCGAAACATGCTAATAAAAGGCAAAACAACAAAAAGTATTAAAAACAGACGTGGAGATGAAAATAATAAGTGTAAGCAATATTTACAAGAGCGAATGAACTAGAAAGAGCAAACGAAGGAGGAACCACTAATGTGTCCAAATACGCCGTTACCACCCCACTGGCGGAGGAAGTATTTGCGGCGACGGCTAGAGTTAAAACGTTTAAAATACAAAGGCAGATAAAAACGTAGGCGGGCCTTTATACCAGAGATAAGGTGAACTGCACTGGGGGGCTCTGAGCGAAAGCGGTGATCATTGCGCTGTGACCAGACCAGATATTTACAAACGTTCAACAGGTAGCAAAATACCCTGGGAACGCAACGCATCTCATCCGACGAAAAACCAAAGAGGGCATGGCGAAGAGAAATAGACGGAGCCAGAGGGGAAGCCCGGGAGAGTTGAGTCTGGACCTAAGCATACCCACTCTGAACAAGAGGACACAAGAAGAATAGGTGTTCGAGACTTTCCAGCTGAAACCCACAAAAACAGGATAAAGGGATAGTGGGACACCAAGAAGAAATGCGCTGGGCAGTATATAGGACCCCGTGGGCAATCTTCCAGTTAAGATCGGACACCTTGCGATCTAGGGGGAGGAAAAACAATGAACTCCAGGTGGCAGGCCAGTACAATGCACCAAAAGAAGGGAAAAACTTGGAAACGCAGTTGGGCACGGCAGGGTTAAGCTTGAGGAAGAGAGAGTAAACAAACTTGCAGGACATCGAGTGGACAGGAAAAGGGCCACCAACAGACCCACCGAAAACCAAACCAGAAGGGGACATGGAGCCACCAATGGCCGACCATGAACGAAATAGGGCAGAATAGAAGGGAGGGAAAGAGGCAGACGGAAAAGATGAAGGGCTCGAAAGAAAGGCGAGAGGAGAAACTCCAAGCCGGTCAAGAAGCCAGTACTTCAACAGAAAAACCCAACCATTTGGACAAACAACAAGGCGACGGACCCATTGAACCAACAGTGAGGAGACCTTGAGGTCAATGGAGACCACCGAAAAACCACCAGCCTCCTTGGGATGAAACATTACATTGCGACAAACTAGGTCAGGCTTGCCAGACCACAGAAACTTGAAGACAAGACGGTTGAGCTCTGTACGCACCCACGGAGGCATATGGACCAAGGAGGCCACATACCAAACACGTGAGAGTGCCAGGGCATTTACGATGAGGGCCTTTCCGGAAAGGGAAAGGGCCCTGGAGCGCCACGCATCAAGACAACGCGACACCGGGTCAATCCGGGGCCGCCAGTTAGCTTCGGCCAGGTCGCCGTGCCCAATGTAAACACCAAGGACTTTAATTTTTGAAGAGGTCCAAGCGATGTCAACGGAAGTAGAACCACTACGAAAACGCCAAGGACCAAGCCAAAGGCCCTCGCACTTACCAAGATTAAGCTTGGAACCCGTTCCCTTTTCAAACTTTCCATAGGTATCAAAGACGGCAAGGATAGCGGAGTCCGAAGCAGCCACAACGGAAGTGTCATCAGCATATAAGGAAAGAACAGGCAAACTAGTCGATAGACCGGGCGGCCGCAGCCCGACAATGTCTGGGTGGGCCCGAAGGTTAACAGCCAGCACTTCGATAGAGATGACGTAGAGAAGAGGGGAGAGCGGCAGCCCTGACGGACGCCGCGGGAAGGTCGAAAGAAATCTGACGAATAACCATTTAGGAGAACCGTGCTTCTGACATCCGTGTACAAAAGACGAACCCACGAAATAAACGTCGGACCAAAGCCAAAACGGGAAAGAGTGCGGAAAAGGAAAGCCTAGTCCACCCTGTCAAAGGCTTTCTCTTGGTCCAAAGACAGCTTGGCGGCAGGTGTCTTAGTCTCGGAAGTAAATTCCACCAGATCTCTTAGGAAAGCCACATTCTCACCAATGTAGCGTCCACGGACGCCACAGGTTTGATCGGGGCCAATCACCAGATGAAGCACTTTTAAAAGACGCCCTGCCAGAGCCCTGGCACACAGCTTGTAGTCAACATTTAATAGACTAATCGGGCGCCAGTTTTTATGATCTAAACGGTCACCCTTCTTGAAGATAAGACAAATGAGGGCACCTCGGAGAGAAAACGGAAGAGACCCAGACGCAAAAGAATCATTGAGCACATCCACAAGATCAGCGCCTAGGATTCCCCAGAAAGTACGATAAAACTCCTTCGGGAGCCCATCTGATCCCGGTGACTTGACATCAGCCATACCATCCAAAGCCTGAAAAACCTCACCCACAGTCAAAGGACCCTCACAAGAGTCGCAGGCCGCTGGGGGAAGACGAGAGGACAGACTGTTCAAGAGATCATCCTGCACAGAGAGATCAATACTACCAGCAGAAAACAGAGATGAGTAGAAATCTACCCACGAAGAACAGATGGACGAAATATCCGTGGCAAGGGAACCATCAGAGCGCCGCATGGCGGTAATCCAGTCCGAGGTGCCACGCTTCTTCTCAAGACGCAGGAAATACTTCGAAGACATCTCACCCTCCTCCGCCCAGCGCACCCTGGAACGGA
>NC_090883.1:45382737-45397737 GCF_036669925.1 Montipora capricornis
CAAATTAACGGCTAATTTCAATATTAACTCCAACTACAAAACGTGGGGCTCACCTACCTACAATATATATATACAAGGAAACTTTTGCGGGATTTCCACAAAAGAAACCATGCACAAAAGGCCAAATGGCCAAACAACACCAAAGGGCACGAAGCCCAATTGGGGAAAAAACAAATAAAAAAAGAAGGAGAAAAAAAGGACAAGAGGGCAAAAAGAAGCCCAAAAAGGAAAAAAAAAAAAAATAAAAAAAAATAAAAAAGCGGAAAAGATGGGAGAAAAAGATGTGGCGTACCCCGGGTTACGGCAAAAGCCAAGCATAAATCCCCGGGAGGGTGGCCAAAGGAAAGAAAAAGCAAAAGAAGGTCTTACCAAAAAATGTCCTCACGAACTCCAAAGGCGAACCACAAGTGCCGCAAATCCAAAGGCAATAACAGTAGCTTCAACCACAAGTGCCACAGGCTTCCCAAGAGTAGGCTGAGATCCACGTCAAGAAAACCCCTTGACTACGGTAGCTTCTCTATTACAACACATAAAATAAGGGATGATCTATAGTTTGGAATTTTTTTCTTGCATTTCGCCATGTGGTAAGCGCATTTACCTATCACACGAGTGTACGTACAGAACGCATGCGTATTTGTGACATTTGTACACACATTTCGCCATGTGGTAAGCGCATTTACCTATCACACGAGTGTACGTACAGAACGCATGCGTATTTGGGACATTTGTACACACATTTCGCCATGTGGTAAGCGCATTTACCTATCACACGAGTGTACGTACAGAACGCATGCGTATTTGGGACATTTGTACACACATTTCACCATGTGGTAAGCGCATTTACCTATCACACGAGTGTACGTACAGAACGCATGCGTATTTGGGACATTTGTACACACATTTCGCCATGTGGTAAGCGCATTTACCTATCACACGAGTGTACGTACAGAACGCATCCGTATTTGGGACATTTGTACACACATTTCACCATGTGGTAAGCGCATTTACCTATCGCACGAGTGTACGTACAGAACGCATGCGTATTTTTGACATTTGTGCACAAGCAAAAAAAAAAAAAAACTCTGTTCGGGGTCCCGTGCTGCTTTCGATCCTGGGAGAGAGAGATTAATCGGCCCCTAAACCACACGTGACTAACCCCTTGACCACTCGCAGCTCCTCTATTACAACACATAAAATAAGGGATGATCTATAGTTGGGAAATTTTTTCTTGCATTTCGCCATGTGGTAAGCGCATTTACCTATCACACGAGTGTACGTACAGAACGCATGCGTATTTGTGACAGTTGTACACACATTTCGCCATGTGGTAAGCGCATTTACCTATCACACGAGTGTACGTACAGAACGCATGCGTATTTGGGACATTTGTACACACATTTCGCCATGTGGTAAGCGCATTTACCTATCACACGAGTGTACGTACAGAACGCATGCGTATTTGGGACATTTGTACACACATTTCACCATGTGGTAAGCGCATTTACCTATCACACGAGTGTACGTACAGAACGCATGCGTATTTGGGACATTTGTACACACATTTCGCCATGTGGTAAGCGCATTTACCTATCACACGAGTGTACGTACAGAACGCATGCGTATTTGGGACATTTGTACACACATTTCACCATGTGGTAAGCGCATTTACCTATCGCACGAGTGTACGTACAGAACGCATGCGTATTTTTGACATTTGTGCACAAGCAAAAAAAAAAAAAAACTCTTTTCGGGGTCCCGTGCTGCTTTCGATCCTGGGAGAGAGAGATTAATCGGCCCCTAAACCACACGTGACTAACCCCTTGACCACTCGCAGCTCCTCTATTACAACACATAAAATAAGGGATGATCTATAGTTTGGAATTTTTTTCTTGCATTTCGCCATGTGGTAAGCGCATTTACCTATCACACGAGTGTACGTACAGAACGCATGCGTATTTGTGACATTTGAACACACAATTCACCATTTGGTAAGCGAATTAGCCGATCACACGAGTGTACGTACAGAACGCATGCGTATTTGGGACATTTGTACACACATTTCGCCATGTGGTAAGCGCATTTACCTATCACACGAGTGTACGTACAGAACGCATGCGTATTTGGGACATTTGTACACACATTTCACCATGTGGTAAGCGCATTTACCTATCACACGAGTGTACGTACAGAACGCATGCGTATTTGGGACATTTGTACACACATTTCGCCATGTGGTAAGCGCATTTACCTATCACACGAGTGTACGTACAGAACGCATGCGTATTTGGGACATTTGTACACACATTTCACCATGTGGTAAGCGCATTTACCTATCGCACGAGTGTACGTACAGAACGCATGCGTATTTTTGACATTTGTGCACAAGCAAAAAAAAAAAAAAAACTCTTTTCGGGGCCCCGTGCTACTTTCGATCCTAGGAGGGAGAGATTAATCGGCCCCTAAACCACACGTGACTAACCCCTTGACCACTCGCAGCTCCTCTATTACAACACATAAAATAAGGGATGATCTATAGTTTGGAATTTTTTTCTGGCAGTTCGGCATGGGGTAAGCTCATTTACCTATCACACGAGCGTACTTACAGACCGCATGCGTATTTGTGACATTTGTACACCCATTTCGCCATGTGGTAAGCGCATTTACCTATCACACGAGTGTACGTACAGAACGCATGCGTATTTGGGACATTTGTACACACATTTCGCCATGTGGTAAGCGCATTTACCTATCACACGAGTGTACGTACAGAACGCATGCGTATTTGGGACATTTGTACACACATTTCACCATGTGGTAAGCGCATTTACCTATCACACGAGTGTACGTACAGAACGCATGCGTATTTGGGACATTTGTACACACATTTCGCCATGTGGTAAGCGCATTTACCTATCACACGAGTGTACGTACAGAACGCATGCGTATTTGGGACATTTGTACACACATTTCACCTTGTGGTAAGCGCATTTACCTATCGCACGAGTGTACGTACAGAACGCATGCGTATTTTTGACATTTGTGCACAAGCAAAAAAAAAAAAAAACTCTGTTCGGGGTCCCGTGCTGCTTTCGATCCTGGGAGAGAGAGATTAATCGGCCCCTAAACCACACGTGACTAACCCCTTGACCACTCGTAGCTCCTCTATTACAACACAAAATAAGGGATGATCTATAGTTTGGAATTTTTTTCTTGCATTTTGCCATGTGGTAAGCACCTATGTTCGTACAGAGCGCATGCGTATTTGTGACATTTGTACACACATTTCGCCATGTGGTAAGCGCATTTACCTATCACACGAGTGTACGTACAGAACGCATGCGTATTTGGGACATTTGTACACACATTTCGCCATGTGGTAAGCGCATTTACCTATCACACGAGTGTACGTACAGAACGCATGCGTATTTGGGACATTTGTACACACATTTCACCATGTGGTAAGCGCATTTACCTATCACACGAGTGTACGTACAGAACGCATGCGTATTTGGGACATTTGTACACACATTTCGCCATGTGGTAAGCGCATTTACCTATCACACGAGTGTACGTACAGAACGCATGCGTATTTGGGACATTTGTACACACATTTCACCATGTGGTAAGCGCATTTACCTATCGCACGAGTGTACGTACAGAACGCATGCGTATTTTTGACATTGGTGCACACGCGAAAAAAAAAAAAAACTCTTTTCGGGGCCCCGTGCTACTTTCGATCCTTGGAGGGAGAGATTAATCGGCCCCTAAACCACACGTGACTAACCCCTTGACCACTCGCAGCTCCTCTATTACAACACATAAAATAAGGGATGATCTATAGTTTGGAATTTTTTTCTTGCATTTCGCCATGTGGTAAGCGCATTTACCTATCACACGAGTGTACGTACAGAACGCATGCGTATTTGGGACATTTGTACACACATTTCGCCATGTGGTAAGCGCATTTACCTATCACACGAGTGTACGTACAGAACGCATGCGTATTTGGGACATTTGTACACACATTTCGCCATGTGGTAAGCGCATTTACCTATCACACGAGTGTACGTACAGAACGCATGCGTATTTGGGACATTTGTACACACATTTCACCATGTGGTAAGCGCATTTACCTATCACACGAGTGTACGTACAGAACGCATGCGTATTTGTGACATTAGTACACACATTTCACCATGTGGTAAGCGCATTTACATATCACACGAGTGTACGTACAGAACGCATGCGTATTTGGGACATTTGTACACACATTTCACCATGTGGTAAGCGCATTTACCTATCGCACGAGTGTACGTACAGAACGCATGCGTATTTTTGACATTTGTGCACAAGCAAAAAAAAAAAAAAACTCTGTTCGGGGTCCCGTGCTGCTTTCGATCCTGGGAGAGAGAGATTAATCGGCCCCTAAACCACACGTGACTAACCCCTTGACCACTCGCAGCTCCTCTATTACAACACATAAAATAAGGGATGATCTATAGTTTGGAATTTTTTTCTTGCATTTTGCCATGTGGTAAGCGCATTTACCTATCACACGAGTGTACGTACAGAACGCATGCGTATTTGTGACATTTGTACACACATTTCGCCATGTACTAAGCGCATTTTCCTATCACGCGTGTGTACGTACAGAACGCATGCGTATTTGGGACATTTGTACACACATTTCGCCATGTGGTAAGCGCATTTACCTATCACACGAGTGTACGTACAGAACGCATGCGTATTTGGGACATTTGTACACACATTTCACCATGTGGTAAGCGCATTTACCTATCACACGAGTGTACGTACAGAACGCATGCGTATTTGGGACATTTGTACACACATTTCCCCATGTGGTAAGCGCATTTACCTATCACACGAGTGTACGTACAGAACGCATGCGTATTTGGGACATTTGTACACACATTTCACCATGTGGTAAGCGCATTTACCTATTCCACTCTTGTACGTACAGAACGCATGCGTATTTTGGACATTTGTGCACAAGCCAAAAAAAAAAAAAAACTCTTTTCGGGGCCCCGTGCTGCTTTCGATCCTGGGAGAGAGAGATTAATCGGCCCCTAAACCACACGTGACTAACCCCTTGACCACTCGCAGCTCCTCTATTACAACACATAAAATAAGGGATGATCTATAGTTTGGAATATTTTTCTTGCATTTTGCCATGTGGTAAGCACATTTAACTATCACACGAGTGTACGTACAGAACGCATGCGTATTTGGGACATTTGTACACACATTTCGCCATGTGGTAAGCGCATTTACCTATCACACGAGTGTACGTACAGAACGCATGCGTATTTGGGACATTTGTACACACATTTCGCCATGTGGTAAGCGCATTTACCTATCACACGAGTGTACGTACAGAACGCATGCGTATTTGGGACATTTGTACACACATTTCACCATGTGGTAAGCGCATTTACCTATCACACGAGTGTACGTACAGAACGCATGCGTATTTGGGACATTTGTACACACATTTCGCCATGTGGTAAGCGCATTTACCTATCACACGAGTGTACGTACAGAACGCATGCGTATTTGGGACATTTGTACACACATTTCACCATGTGGTAAGCGCATTTACCTATCGCACGAGTGTACGTACAGAACGCATGCGTATTTTTGACATTTGTGCACAAGCAAAAAAAAAAAAAAACTCTGTTCGGGGTCCCGTGCTGCTTTCGATCCTGGGAGAGAGAGATTAATCGGCCCCTAAACCACACGTGACTAACCCCTTGACCACTCGCAGCTCCTCTATTACAACACATAAAATAAGGGATGATCTATAGTTTGGAATTTTTTTCTTGCATTTCGCCATGTGGTAAGCGCATTTACCTATCACACGAGTGTACGTACAGAACGCATGCGTATTTGTGACATTTGTACACACATTTCGCCATGTGGTAAGCGCATTTACCTATCACACGAGTGTACGTACAGAACGCATGCGTATTTGGGACATTTGTACACACATTTCGCCATGTGGTAAGCGCATTTACCTATCACACGAGTGTACGTACAGAACGCATGCGTATTTGGGACATTTGTACACACATTTCACCATGTGGTAAGCGCATTTACCTATCACACGAGTGTACGTACAGAACGCATGCGTATTTGGGACATTTGTACACACATTTCACCATGTGGTAAGCGCATTTACCTATCACACGAGTGTACGTACAGAACGCATGCGTATTTGGGACATTTGTACACACATTTCACCATGTGGTAAGCGCATTTACCTATCCCACGAGTGTACGTACAGAACGGATGCGTATTTGTGACATTTGGGCACAAGCGAAAAAAAAAAAAAAACTCTTTTCGGGGCCCCGTGCTACTTTCGATCCTAGGAGGGAGAGATTAATCGGCCCCTAAACCACACGTGACTAACCCCTTGACTACTCGTAGCTCCTCTATTACAATACATAAAATAAGGGATGATCTATAGTTTGGAATTTTTTTCTTGCATTTCGCCATGTGGTAAGCGCATTTACCTATCACACGAGTGTACGTACAGAACGCATGCGTATTTGTGACATTTGTACACACATTTCGCCATGTGGTAAGCGCATTTACCTATCACACGAGTGTACGTACAGAACGCATGCGTATTTGGGACATTTGTACACACATTTCGCCATGTGGTAAGCGCATTTACCTATCACACGAGTGTACGTACAGAACGCATGCGTATTTGGGACATTTGTACACACATTTCACCATGTGGTAAGCGCATTTACCTATCACACGAGTGTACGTACAGAACGCATGCGTATTTGGGACATTTGTACACACATTTCACCATGTGGTAAGCGCATTTACCTATCACACGAGTGTACGTACAGAACGCATGCGTATTTGGGACATTTGTACACACATTTCACCATGTGGTAAGCGCATTTACCTATCGCACGAGTGTACGTACAGAACGCATGCGTATTTTTGACATTTGTGCACAAGCAAAAAAAAAAAAAAACTCTTTTCGGGGTCCCGTGCTGCTTTCGATCCTGGGAGAGAGAGATTAATCGGCCCCTAAACCACACGTGACTAACCCCTTGACCACTCGCAGCTCCTCTATTACAACACATAAAATAAGGGATGATCTATAGTTTGGAATTTTTTTCTTGCATTTCGCCATGTGGTAAGCGCATTTACCTATCACACGTGTGTACGTACAGACCGCATGCGTATTTGGGACATTTGTACACACATTTCGCCATGTGGTAAGCGCATTTACCTATCACACGAGTGTACGTACAGAACGCATGCGTATTTGGGACATTTGTACACACATTTCGCCATGTGGTAAGCGCATTTACCTATCACACGAGTGTACGTACAGAACGCATGCGTATTTGGGACATTTGTACACACATTTCACCATGTGGTAAGCGCATTTACCTATCACACGAGTGTACGTACAGAACGCATGCGTATTTGGGACATTTGTACACACATTTCGCCATGTGGTAAGCGCATTTACCTATCACACGAGTGTACGTACAGAACGCATGCGTATTTGGGACATTTGTACACACATTTCACCATGTGGTAAGCGCATTTACCTATCACACGAGTGTACGTACAGAACGCATGCGTATTTGTGACATTTGCGCAAAAGCGAAAAAAAAAAAAACTCTTTTCGGGGCCCCGTGCTACTTTCGATCCTAGGAGGGAGAGATTAATCGGCCCCTAAACCATACGCGACTAACCCCTTGACTACTCGTAGCTCCTCTATTACAACACATAAAATAAGGGATGATCTATAGTTTGGAATTTTTTTCTTGCATTTCGCCATGTGGTAAGCGCATTTACCTATGTACGTACAGAACGCATGCGTATTTGTGACATTTGTACACTCATTTCGGCATGTGGTAAGCACATTTACCTATCACACGAGTGTACGTACAGAACGCATGCGTATTTGGGACATTTGTACACACATTTCGCCATGTGGTAAGCGCATTTACCTATCACACGAGTGTACGTACAGAACGCATGCGTATTTGGGACATTTGTACACACATTTCACCATGTGGTAAGCGCATTTACCTATCACACGAGTGTACGTACAGAACGCATGCGTATTTGGGACATTTGTACACACATTTCGCCATGTGGTAAGCGCATTTACCTATCACACGAGTGTACGTACAGAACGCATGCGTATTTGGGACATTTGTACACACATTTCACCATGTGGTAAGCGCATTTACCTATCGCACGAGTGTACGTACAGAACGCATGCGTATTTTTGACATTTGTGCACAAGCAAAAAAAAAAAAAAACTCTGTTCGGGGTCCCGTGCTGCTTTCGATCCTGGGAGAGAGAGATTAATCGGCCCCTAAACCACACGTGACTAACCCCTTGACCACTCGCAGCTCCTCTATTACAACACATAAAATAAGGGATGATCTATAGTTTGGAATTTTTTTCTTGCATTTCGGCATGTGGTAAGCGCATTTACCTATCACCCGAGTGGACGTACAGAACGCATGCGTATTTGGGACATTTGTACTCACATTTCGCCATGTGGTAAGCGCATTTACCTATCACACGAGTGTACGTACAGAACGCATGCGTATTTGGGACATTTGTACACACATTTCGCCATGTGGTAAGCGCATTTACCTATCACACGAGTGTACGTACAGAACGCATGCGTATTTGGGACATTTGTACACACATTTCACCATGTGGTAAGCGCATTTACCTATCACACGAGTGTACGTACAGAACGCATGCGTATTTGGGACATTTGTACACACATTTCGCCATGTGGTAAGCGCATTTACCTATCACACGAGTGTACGTACAGAACGCATGCGTATTTGGGACATTTGTACACACATTTCACCATGTGGTAAGCGCATTTACCTATCGCACGAGTGTACGTACAGAACGCATGCGTATTTTTGACATTTGTGCACAAGCAAAAAAAAAAAAAAACTCTGTTCGGGGTCCCGTGCTGCTTTCGATCCTGGGAGAGAGAGATTAATCGGCCCCTAAACCACACGTGACTAACCCCTTGACCACTCGCAGCTCCTCTATTACAACACATAAAATAAGGGATAATCTATAGTTTGGAATTTTTTTCTTGCATTTCGCCATGTGGTAAGCGCATTTACCTATCACACGAGTGTACGTACAGAACGCATGCGTATTTGGGACATTTGTACACACATTTCGCCATGTGGTAAGCGCATTTACCTATCACACGAGTGTACGTACAGAACGCATGCGTATTTGGGACATTTGTACACACATTTCGCCATGTGGTAAGCGCATTTACCTATCACACGAGTGTACGTACAGAACGCATGCGTATTTGGGACATTTGTACACACATTTCACCATGTGGTAAGCGCATTTACCTATCACACGAGTGTACGTACAGAACGCATGCGTATTTGGGACATTTGTACACACATTTCCCCATGTGGTAAGCGCATTTACCTATCACACGAGTGTACGTACAGAACGCATGCGTATTTGGGACATTTGTACACACATTTCACCATGTGGTAAGCGCATTTACCTATCACACGAGTGTACGTACAGAACGCATGCGTATTTGTGCATTTTTGCACAAGCAAAAAAAAAAAAAAAACTCTTTTCGGGGCCCCGTGCTACTTTCGATCCTAGGAGGGAGAGATTAATCGGCCCCTAAACCATACGCGACTAACCCCTTGACTACTCGTAGCTCCTCTATTACAACACAAAATAAGGGATGATCTATAGTTTGGAATTTTTTTCTTGCATTTTGCCATGTGGTAAGCACCTATGTTCGTACAGAGCGCATGCGTATTTGTGACATTTGTACACTCATTTCGCCATGTGGTAAGCGCATTTACCTATCACACGAGTGTACGTACAGAACGCATGCGTATTTGGGACATTTGTACACACATTTCGCCATGTGGTAAGCGCATTTACCTATCACACGAGTGTACGTACAGAACGCATGCGTATTTGGGACATTTGTACACACATTTCACCATGTGGTAAGCGCATTTACCTATCACACGAGTGTACGTACAGAACGCATGCGTATTTGGGACATTTGTACACACATTTCGCCATGTGGTAAGCGCATTTACCTATCACACGAGTGTACGTACAGAACGCATGCGTATTTGGGACATTTGTACACACATCTCACCATGTGGTAAGCGCATTTACCTATCGCACGAGTGTACGTACAGAACGCATGCGTATTTTTGACATTTGTGCACAAGCAAAAAAAAAAAAAAACTCTGTTCGGGGTCCCGTGCTGCTTTCGATCCTGGGAGAGAGAGATTAATCGGCCCCTAAACCACACGTGACTAACCCCTTGACCACTCGCAGCTCCTCTATTACAACACAAAATAAGGGATGATCTATAGTTTGGAATTTTTTTCTTGCATTTTGCCATGTGGTAAGCACCTATGTTCGTACAGAGCGCATGCGTATTTGTGACATTTGTACACACATTTCGCCATGTGGTAAGCGCATTTACCTATCACACGAGTGTACGTACAGAACGCATGCGTATTTGGGACATTTGTACACACATTTCGCCATGTGGTAAGCGCATTTACCTATCACACGAGTGTACGTACAGAACGCATGCGTATTTGGGACATTTGTACACACATTTCACCATGTGGTAAGCGCATTTACCTATCACACGAGTGTACGTACAGAACGCATGCGTATTTGGGACATTTGTACACACATTTCGCCATGTGGTAAGCGCATTTACCTATCACACGAGTGTACGTACAGAACGCATGCGTATTTGGGACATTTGTACACACATTTCACCATGTGGTAAGCGCATTTACCTATCGCACGAGTGTACGTACAGAACGCATGCGTATTTTTGACATTTGTGCACAAGCAAAAAAAAAAAAAAACTCTGTTCGGGGTCCCGTGCTACTTTCGATCCTAGGAGGGAGAGATTAATCGGCCCCTAAACCACACGCGACTAACCCCTTGACTACTCGTAGCTCCTCTATTACAACACATAAAATAAGGGATGATCTATAGTTTGGAATTTTTTTCTTGCATTTCGCCATGTGGTAAGCACCTATGTTCGTACAGAGCGCATGCGTATTTGTGACATTTGTACACACATTTCGCCATGTGGTAAGCGCATTTACCTATCACACGAGTGTACGTACAGAACGCATGCGTATTTGGGACATTTGTACACACATTTCGCCATGTGGTAAGCGCATTTACCTATCACACGAGTGTACGTACAGAACGCATGCGTATTTGGGACATTTGTACACACATTTCACCATGTGGTAAGCGCATTTACCTATCACACGAGTGTACGTACAGAACGCATGCGTATTTGGGACATTTGTACACACATTTCCCCATGTGGTAAGCGCATTTACCTATCACACGAGTGTACGTACAGAACGCATGCGTATTTGGGACATTTGTACACACATTTCACCATGTGGTAAGCGCATTTACCTATCGCACGAGTGTACGTACAGAACGCATGCGTATTTTTGACATTTGTGCACAAGCAAAAAAAAAAAAAAACTCTTTTCGGGGCCCCGTGCTACTTTCGATCCTAGGAGGGAGAGATTAATCGGCCCCTAAACCATACGCGACTAACCCCTTGACTACTCGTAGCTCCTCTATTACAACACATAAAATAAGGGATGATCTATAGTTTGGAATTTTTTTCTTGCATTTCGCCATGTGGTAAGCGCATTTACCTATCACACGAGTGTACGTACAGAACGCATGCGTATTTGTGACATTTGTACACACATTTCGCCATGTGGTAATCTCGAGATTATTCGTAGTGCTTCTAGTTCATAGTGCATTTTGGGTAATCCGGTCCAACGACATTAATGGATGTCCCGCCACAGAAACACATTCAAAATGGGACTAAGTCTGCAAGCACAACGCCAATCCCTGGTCTGAATCAATTTAACGCGTGGGAAATTGCCATTGTTTTCTTACTTTGGCGTTTTTTGGCCCGAGGGGCGCTTAGTTTTTAGGAGCTGTGCTTGCAAACTCTTAGCCCCACAGATCGACATCTGGCTCGAGCCGGACAAGGTTGCAAACTCGTCTTGCAACCTTCTCCACGCCTCTTAGTGCTTCAAGAGACGTCAAGACTTGCGGGCTTTGAGACTTAATGATGTGTTTCGGCCACCAGACGTCGTTATAGCCGCTGCTTATCTCAACGGCCGACCGATATGTGCCGCTTGATTGTTTTAGCCGCAAGTCTATCTGGGAGTCTTTTCCAGCTCACAGCAGAGCGCCGCTTTGAGCAGTACAAACTTGGTTTTCTTGGTCTTTGTTTTGGAAGGTGGAGGGTTGGATGCAGGCACGGTTTCGACGATTAAAAAAGCCAGCTTCATCTTATCTTAAATTCTTATCAGTGACACGAAATTGTCACGAATGTAAAACAAACAGTGAGTACAGAACTTTCTATTCCTATGTTTAATACTTGTATTTGTATTTTAACTGGTATTTACTTTTAGCTGTTTATTTTCAAAGATTTGATGGATTTTGGTCCCTGCCTTTTGTGAATTTTAATCTGATGTTTACTACAATAACAATAATTAATATTCTTTGTTACATTTGGTATTACAGTTATTTAGTTATAATGGGGAATAGAAGAGTAAACAAACAAAGAAATGTACAAGGGTACTGGCAACTTAAAATAACCAATAGGTTAAAAGTACTAGAAAGAAAAGAGCAATACCATACTTAGTGATCAATAATTATTGTACCAGGTATGTGAAATCAATGTTACGTAATATTGAAAGATAAAGCAAATAAAATATTGTGACAAAAAGTTGCAAAACCGAAATATTACCAGGGAAAAGAAACTGTAAATAAGTTTAACTAGAGTAAGTGTTATTTTGACAGAAGAGTGATGTATAATTCTGAATGTATCAATTTCTTGATCATTCATGCAGTCAGGAGTGAAATATACCATCCCTTCTTTTTTTCAAAACTTCATGAGCTTCTGTAACAACCTTTTTTCATTAAGTTCAGATCTGGAGCTCAAATTTCTTCTTCTATATAGCTCTAATTAATATGACTGTATCACTGTCAAGCAGATCACTTTCTTCTCACCATGGGTAATAGAGCATACCGTATCTACTCGAATAATAAGTATAGGCTTAATTGTATATAATTCCAGATTTAGATCTATTAAGAATTTTTGTAAAATAAGATATCTAATGTGGTACTAATTAACTCAGAAACTTAATTTTATAATTTATTCACTTGTACATTTATCTTCTTGATTTTTTATGTAGACTTGTCTACCTACTCTTTTTAGTTAGGACATGACCCACCTAGATTAGCATCTGCTATCTGTGGGTATGTCCAGGTTGTTAACAATACCTATTAGAAAAATAACGAACTGAACTCAACTGAACTGCAATTTGCTGCTCGACCATTAAATAAGACGCTGTAAGAGTCTAATGGCGACAAGTAAAATACTTTTCTGTTAATTAGATAGAAAGTAAATAAGCGCCTCCCTCAAATAAGTGCTGCCCCCAAATAAGCGATGCACTTGAGGCACAAAAAATTAAATAAATGCTGCGGCACTTATTCAAGTAAATACGATAAGTAATTGGTGAAACTCTTTTCTGATTCTTTTTCTCTTACTTGGTGTGTGATACCTTATGACAACCCTTATTTAGAACTACGCAAGGGGAGAGTGGTAGTGCAGTGGTGAACTACACAAGGGGAGAGTGGTAGTGCAGTGGTGAACTACACAAGGGGAGAGTGGTAGTGCAGTGGTGAACTACACAAGGGGAGAGTGGTAGTGCAGTGGTGAACTACACAAAGGGAGAGTGGTAGTGCAGTGGTGAACTACACAAGGGGAGAGTGGTAGTGCAGTAAAATAAGATGCTGTAATAGTCAAGTGGTGACAAGTAAAGTACTTTTCTGTTAATTAGATAGATAGTAAAAGGAAATGTTTCTATGTGGCACCCAATTTTGAATAAGCGCCGCCCTCAAATAAGCGCTGCCCCCAAATAAGGGATGTATTTGGGCACGAAAAATTAAATAAATGCTGCGGCACTTATTCAAGTAAATACAGTAAGTAATTGGTGAAACTATACTTTCACTTACTTGGTGTGTGATACCTTATGACAGCCCTTATTTAGAACAACACTTAATTATCTCACTTTTTCCTTTTAAATTATGTTACTTAGAATCAGGGTTTACCAAGGGGAGAGTGGTAGTGCAATGGTGAGGGCACTGGCCAGCCACCAATGTGACTCAGTGTCATATGTGGGTTGAGTTTGTTGGCTCTCTACTCTGCTCTGAGAGGTTTTTCTCCCGGGTACTCTGGTATTCCCCTCCATTCAAAACCCAGCCTATTATTTGATATGAGTTGATTTTATTTGATTTTTATACAGTGTCCTCAAGTAGTGCCCCTGCCCCATATACAGTTTACACTCCAACAAAGTTCTTTATTGTTATTCATTACCAAGGGATGCTGTAATTCAACCATACTGCCAGTAATAACGTGTGGCTGAGAGTAGAATGTCTCTTGCCATTCTTTTTTTTGGTCCTTAAAACAATAAGCAGCAACTTGTGCAAGGCAGAGTATCTATGGTTGGGAGTGATGTTGGTCTAAGCATATAGCGTTCAATGGTATTTGAAAAAGACATCTGTACTTTCACCATCTGGTTTGTCATGTTTTCTTCCAACCTTGTTCCCAGGGCCTCTCTTCTTCTCTCCGTGGGAATGAGGCTGGTTCTCTTGACTTTTCAACTCACTATTTTGTCTGATATATCTGTGCTGACAAACACTGTTAAAGAACACTTATCTCAGCCAAAGTAGAGGCATGCATCTTTATACACATTCTTGTGAGCTTATATAATTCCTCTTGTAGACTGAAAAGTAGCACCAAATTTTCTAAGTTCATCTCTTACATTCATCTTTAAGCCGGTTACACACGAGCAAGGTTTCATTGACAAG
>NC_090883.1:45402737-45412737 GCF_036669925.1 Montipora capricornis
ATTTTTTGGAAGGAGACTTAATTCAAATCCTACAGTTTTACTTGCTTCGTTAACTCCTTTCATCCAAAAATTACAGGATCAGCCTTAAATCATCCGAAAAACTTATTACAAATCACAGTTCAACAACTTATCATCCTGGGCCAGTTGTTCAGAAACTGGGTTTTAAAACGAGTTTTATCCTCTACTCCCAAATGCTGTTCAAGGCTGATATTCAGAAAAACTTTACATTAGAAGAAGTCAATCTTGAAAAACAAAAATAAGCAAAGGAAACTGTGACCAAAAAGTTGAAAACATGAAACAAAAGTTTACGCTAATCCTGGATTAAGGTAATTGGCTTTCGAACAACCGGGCCCTGTAATCGACGTCTGGTTCTGTAATCCTGGTTTAGTTCCTTGCAAACTGTATAAATTTGCCGTGGCGAAGACAAGAAGACAACATCCGTGCTCTATTTCTCTCAATGCTCAAAAATTCCGTAATTGCGTGTTGTATAGTCCAGTCCAAAGTTCTAATTTTACAATTTCATAATCTTGATTTCAGTAACTTGGTACCAAACGTTCCACAATAACTTGAAATCTCGTTAAGAAAAATCCTTAAATCCAGTAGTCCAGTCCGGATTGAGATCGCCAAAACTCTCTCTATCATCGATTCAAAATTCAACAAAAGCTACAAGTAGTAAATAGTTATCAGAAACTACAACAGTTCGTCCTGATTCTACACTCGAGCTGAACAAAAAACCCAAAAAACCCTTGTCATCGTTTTCGAGAGAACAGACAAACAGCCGAAACTGTTCTGTGCCTGCCCCTTACGGCACTGAAAAAGTACCGTACGTTGTACAATAGTACTTGACCGTAGTCCTTGGCCAAGAAACTAATCTTAGCCAAAAGCCCGAGAAGCGATCAGGATACGGGATAATTAGGTAAAAAAATTGTGGGGATACGGGATTTTTAGTCTGGAGGTGGGGGGGGGGGGGGTAGATTTGAGTAGATACGGGATATTTTTACTGGGTTGCCTATGGCAAACCCAGTCGAGGTCTGCGTTTAGTTTGTTTTTCTTTTTTTCTTTTTTTTAGTTTTTTTTTTTCCGTGTCGGTAAAAGTCTTGCCTGTCACTCCCCTGGTAAGTGGTGTCTTTGTGTATAGAGCCTTCTGGGCGTATTTTCTTAGGATCGAGAGGGTAGTGGAACTGCGTAGATTTCTCTGGTGGACACAGTAGAATCATTAACTTAGCCTGCAATGGCGTCGAAAGTCATGCAACGCGAATGGCGTTTTAGTGGATCCTTAAACAAAATATACCCTTATGGAGCTCAATAATGGAAAGTCAGTTGGATAAACTAGGCATGAATCTCAAAAGCGACGAGTACTGGACCTCGACAACAATCTATCGCCCGTCGAGACGAAATCAAAGTGAGCAGTATTTACCTGAAGTACATGGTAATTTGACACAATTGAGTTTCTTGTCTTCACGCACGCAATGAAATAGGAAGAGGTTTTCGCCTCTAAGAGCAAATATGTTGTTTGTTTCAATAAAATTTTCGCTGGAAAAGGATTCTGTGGTATTTTCTGCCTTTGTGAATTATAATATCATGTTGTGTATTGAATTTTCGAGCTTAAGGTTGAAATGTGATATGGGAGAAGTTTTTTAGTATTGCTCTGTAAGCAGGAAGGGTTCACAGGCCTGTTGGAAGCGTGCTTGAGTTTCAACAAAATGAGCCCCAAAATCAGTGAAAACTTGTGACGCAGATGAATAATAAAGTAGCTGCTATTTCCAAAATGATGGAATTACCTGGTGATAAATAACGTCGTACGTGTCTTGGAGAGTAAATTTTGACTTTGCATAAATAAGAGTTGGGCGATTGTGATCTTTGTTTTGACTTCGCTCATTTCCTTGTCAAACTTTATAACACTTGACAGAAAAAGAAACTTACAAAAACCCGGTATGTTGCCATCATTTGACACAGATGCTTCACTGTTTGGCGAGTAAACATACAGCGGTAACTTAATCACGGCGCCCGCTGAATTCCGGCCAAGTCACTTTCGATTTTGCAATTTACTTGAACGTAGCAAAAATCTCCCAAAATGTTTGTCGCTGATCGTAACTTTTATATTCTATATTCACGGTTCAAAATTAATGTTGTTTTGATGTCGTAAATATTTTATTCTCGATCGACCGTCCGGTTTCTGAAAACTGTGTATCGATAGTTATTTGCTTTTTCATCAATATTTGTTTTGCATAAAGCAAGCTAAAAAGATCTGTACCTTGCTGAGTTCGCATTTGTTAGAGTTAATAGTATTTTCGGTCCGATGCTTCTTTTTTAGGAGGGGTACGTTATTTTGGTCTCCCATCCAAACACTAACCCCGCCCGGCAGGGCTTAACTTCAGTGAACTTTAGTATTAGAAAGCCTTCAGATGCTCAGAGGGCACACTTGTGGTAAAAAGAAGTTGTGAGGGAACTTGAAAATTATCAACATGTCAGCCCAGAAGCCAATGTTTCTCGCTTCTCTTTTATTTGTTATTCTTCAGAGACTGGAATGCTGTATTTCAATACCACACAATTCAGTGCCTTCTGATTTTCTGTAGCACGTACCACAGGCAACCCAGTGTATGCTTCACAGAAGCATCTCGTTTAAAGTAAGAACGCATTGCGTGTGGTAGTGCAGTAACTTGACAGTGTTTTTTTCCATAACTGTCAACTGAGCGGCGTTTTGTTTTTTCCAGGAGATTCAAGTCCTTGCACAATATGTAGCTCTAATAGTACACGACATTGTTTGGTATCGTAAATCATTACGGTGCCATGGTAGACATCTTTGCTATATACCCTCTAAGAAGACATGTGGTTCAGTAAAACACTAAGCCCACAACGCTTGAAGAAAATAACAGGAAATCGAGAAACATTTGGCTTCAAAGCCGATATGTTGATCATTTACAACTTCTTTTTCAGCACAAGCTCAAGCGTGTACTCTGAGCTTCTGACACCTTTCCAAGACCAATGTTACTAAAGTTTTTTTCCCCTTTCCAGCGGGGTTAGTATCTGGATGGGGGACGTTAAAATATGCGACTTTTGCTGTCAGGAACATACGCCCAAAAATTCTATTTTAACGCTCAAAAATGCGAACAAAGCAAGGTACAGATTTTGCTAGCCTGCTTTATGCAAAACAAATATTGACGAAAAAGTAAATAAATATTAATATGTAGTTTTTAAGGAGAGCAGAAGGAACTTTTAGGAAGTGTCGATCGAGAATAAAACAATTTGCCATCAGCGAAAAACATTTCGGGAGATTTTTGTTACGTTCCATCAGAGTTCAATTTTTCTATCGTACTTTTGGTCATACAAGTAAAATCGCAAAATCGGAAGTGACATCGATTTTAGCGGCCGCCTGTGATCAAGTTATACCTTGCGTGTTTACTGACAACTCACGAAACAAAGGATACATCTGTGACAAAATGACGGCATAACACATGGTTTTTGTTAGTGCGTTTTTTTTTCTTTCAAGTGTTATAAAATTCGACGAGATCTATGTGCGAATTTAACATAAAGATCACAATCGTTGATGCTAGTCCAAGTGTCAGCTGAAGTTAAGCTCCTCCGAATGAGGTTAGTACTTGGATGGGGGACGGCTGCGAAGTCCCCGTGACGGCGATAGCTAATTCGTTTTTTTTAAACTTGATTTCATTTTTTCTTGTTTGGCCGTTCAAAGCTATTTTCTTATTTTCTTTCTACGTCAAAACGGCGAACAAACTGGTTCCCAAGAAATATTGGAGTACGTATTCGTTCTATGCAAAATGCTTCTAATGAAGTATTCGTTGTATGCAAAATAATAATGTTCACAGTGGAACACACAAGTACGAAGCAAGATCTAGAAATAGCGTAGAAAATTCTCCTTACCTTTAAAGCTTTCCTTTTTCTCAAAAGAAAAGCATCTGTCCACTTTATCGACTAGTTCATACTTAAGCAATCATGGCGAGCCGAAAGATGTTTGCTTTCACCAATGTGACGGAAGTGTGTCACGGTGGCCGAGTGGTCTAACGCGCTAGCGGAGAAAAATCGTGATGGCTTGGGAAGTATAGGAGTTCTCCTCTGGGCAGGGAAGTAATACCGTAGGGAAGATAAATCAGTCCACCCGATCGGAGATCAATTCAATATCTGTGGGATATGCACATTTGCGACTACCAACAAAAAAAGATTCCAGCCCGGTTTTAAGACGTGGATGCCTTCGGCATTCCACGTAATAAAAAATATTTGTTGGCTTAAGCATTACTTTTCAAAGTTCTGTAACACGTCTTGCGTGTCTTAGGGTGAACAATTCACTTTCTTCTGCCCAAGTTTAAATAAATTTGTCTAAAACAAGACGATCTGTAACTGTCACAATCACACTAGTATAGTTAAAATAAAACTTGATAAATAAAGAATATTCTTTGGATCAATAATTTCTTCTCAAAGTTCTTTGTCAATGATAACAAAAAAATGTTGTAAATCCTTATCTAACAGTATTTACAAACGAATTAAGTCATGTGTTACAGTAGTCCAGAAGATTCTTCTTCGGACAATAATACTGCCAGTTTTTCACTGTAGTCGTGATACATTTTCATACACGCCTTCAACTCAGAAAGCTTGTCCATTGCTTCGGACCCAAGGAGTTCAGCTACCTCTCTTTTATCACGACAGTCGCTGTCAGAGTCGGGATCCGATTGGGTTCTCAACTGCATAGCTTCTTGAAGTTCATTTTCCGCCAGTAATTTTACGATAACTGTAGCGTGATCAGGTGACGTTTCTAGGTGAGAGAGCCTCTCAATGGTCTCCAGGTCGAGCTCAACTTCATCGTCAGAGTCGTCATCTTCGTCTGAATCAGAGACGTCTACATAGTCACTGGAAGGGTCTGCAATAGCTGGCACCAGTTGAAGTTGTTCCATTATGATTTGGTCATTTGGGTCAACGACACTATGGCTTGAAGGTAACAAGTGTGGCTGAGTGGCTGACCCCGGTACCGCTACTATTTGAGGCATAGCTGGTTGCAGATCGCCGTTTGAACCCTTCTGCATCGATTGTTGCGTAACTGCCTGGGTCACTGAATGCATAACTGGTTGCACCATTTGCCGATTCATCTCCAGGGCCGGCGACAATTTTGGCATCATAGGTTTTACTGATTGCTGCGTAAATGACGCACCTTTCACCGATGCCACATCTGGTGAAATCTCTTGCTCTGTACGTCCTTGCATCATGAACTTTTCATCAGATGTCATTTGAACAGACATATCTGCATCTTCCAGCATTACAGAGGTGGGTGCAAATGGTCTTTTGGTGTCCATAAGCTCTGTGAAAGGATTTGCCAGTGGACTAGACGGATTAAACACTTGGTGGGAGACTTTCATAGATTCCGGTGGCACCCAAAGAGCAGATGTTGCTTGCAGACACTTAGCATCCATACCTAGGGGTTCACTAGTGGCGTCGCCATTGCAAGGCAACGTGAATCGATGTCCATATCTTCTTCTGATTGTGCGCATGAGTTCTTTATCAACAATGGTTTTTCGTCTACTGCCATTTCTTCCTCCTTTTGCTGTACCAGTGATTCTTGCTCTTGCACAACTTCCATCTCCTCCAACGTTGCCTGAGCAGTAAATGGTGACTTCATGAACGATGGCATTGAAACTGGGAAGAAACTCCATGATGACTGTCTTTGCTGACTTTTCTGGGCCCTCTCTCCTTGCACTTCTTCCTGTTTTTCGAGTTGTTCATTCGTGTCCATCACTTCGCCTTGTTCTGTAGCTAGTGCCTGTCGCACATGGTACGACCCTGAACCCACCACCATGCCAAATAAACCACCACCTATCACCCCCTCGGATTTTTTAGTCACAGAACCTTGGATATACTCTTCAACCTCCATTGACTCTAGCTGTTCTAGTTTACCTTTATCTCCCGACCGAGATGATCTAGAAGCCTGATCCACCAAACCAAGTTCGTAATTTGACTTATGATCGACAGCATTTTCACAGTTCTTCCTTTTGATATTTCCCTTGGGCATTTCTGTTATCGTCGAATCAACACTGTTTGAAACAAAATGGCTTGTAATTCGTTCATCAGGTGATCTCTTGGGTTGAGTTTCTTGCCAGTTAACTTCAGTTGCATTTTTCCGTTCAGATGACTCAGTCAGTTCCTGTTTTTCATATAGCCGCCTTCCCCGACATCCCACAGTTTTTTCGATATCATCTGACACTTGTGTGGACCTTGTATTTTCGCTGCTCTGTAAGCTCGATTGTTCAGGCGCTTCACTGACTTTAAGAGACGTTATCAGTTTGGAAACTCCCGCACTGTGTGACTCTGCTGTTTGATCTAGGGCTTTTGGGTTAGAACCTAGTTTTACACTTGGCGACAGAAGGGACGCCCTTTGCTTCTCTTTATTTGCTTTCCCTACAGTAGTCTTAACAACTTTCCTGCCGGACAGAGGTGGTGTATGTGTTTCCTTGACCAAGTTTTGAGGCTGCTTTGCAAAACATCCTGGACTATGTGCGCAGCTAACCATCGACGGTTCATTGAACTGTCCCTTTTTTCCCTTCTGAGGGCAAAGTGTTTGAGAAGGAAATTTGTGTCTGGAGGACTTCTTCGAACGACTTTTAACGCCTTGTGTGCTAAGGGGTGTTGGCTGCCTTAGGCAAGACTGGTTGGCTTCGGTCTTATTCAATACTGCATCATTGACAGTCGGAGCCTCTGCAGTTCTTTGTTCTTCCCGCGTAGTGGCATCAAACAGGTAACGAGAAGTTACTTGGCACAATTTGAACTGTACGTGGGAAGAGACTGCTGCAGCTTTAGATTTCGCTGTTGCGATGACATTTGTAATACAACTCAGCAGTGTAAGGTCATTATTGGTTTCTATGATTTCCATCATGCTTTCTGGCTGATCACCTTCCTTCCGAGTTGCCAAGCAGTATAAACAGTTGTCATAAAAATCACAATTCACCATGTCCTGACCTTTGACCCTCGCTATTACTTCGTGGTCTGTGTTGCACGCATTGCGCGGCTTCTCTCCATAGATGTCGTTAAAGAGTTCCCAGTCTTTCTTAACGAATTCCCAAAACGGCCACACAACGAACATAACCATGTACATCATTGCTTTTGCTAAGGCTTCCACGGTCCCACGAGAGCGTTTACCTTGTGAATTAAGTCCGAGGTCAGATGCCTCTTTCTTTACGCTCGCGCTATCCCAAAGAGGGGAGTATACGGCCATCACCAAAGCCTCCACAATACGAGGAAAATGTTGAACTTTTGAGTCACCCTGGAAGTCCAACACCTCTTTTTCGTCATTATCTGCGTTCTCTGTAATCGAGGAGATAGCGGTTTTCTCATTCTGCCGAGTCGTATTCTCGCTTGAGCCCTGCTCATCCCGGTGAGCTGCAGTCGCTGTTTTTTCGCTCTTGTTGCTATCGACAGACCATAATCGCACAGGATACTTAACTGACTTTGTGCTTTGCACGACTTTCTCAGGTTGAAAAGGTCTGCCGGTTGTCAACTTATCTAATGGTGCCCGGCAAATCTCTAATCCTCCGGTGACCCCCTTTCGTTTCCGATTGTCATTCTCAGCTTTACTTAATGGGCATGATACTTTCAAACTGAAGGAACCGTTCTCTGTCATACCACAATTGTCGTTCCTCCTGTCTCCTCCACTTACCGGTGGCATCGTTATTACACAGTAGCCTTTCTTCTGATGAGCAACGTTCTCTTTCTGTTCCGGCGTGGCACCAAAACACCGCCTTACTGGGCTACGATTCCGCTTCCAAAGTGGCGCATACTTTTCCTGTTGGTGAACAATGTCTTTCTTTAAAGTACTAACCCTAACATGTTTGGAGTTCATCATGAAAAGAGTTCCTTTCACACCATTCTTTCTTCGTTGTCTGTTAATCCTTCCTTGCTTGTTGCAAACACTGACAACTCTCTCATCACGAGTCTCAATCTGCGACTGAATCACAATACTACCATGTTTACCGCGTGCGATTACCACGGTATCTTCTTTTTCTTCGTAAGGCTTCTTGCTCTTCTGGACAGAATGTCTTCCATGAAACCTCTTCGTCAACCAAATAAACATCTTTTTCATCAAGATTAAAGAAATCAAAAGAGCAATACTGATTACAGCATTGTAAAGAAAAAACATATCGCACTTCATATCGCAACTCACAGTCTGTCTCAGCTACAATAGACTATCTTTTTGATTCCCGTTTGTGACGACACAGATAACTGTTTCGTCAGTTTACGAATGTTACGCGCGCGCGAACCACCGTTATTCGACCTTGTTACACCACGAATAGTTGAGTTAAAGGACTATTTGCATAGGAGGGGTCGGGGAGATCCTAGATGTGGGGGCATCCTAACAGCCAATGTTTTCTTTATTCAGTGTACAAAAGCGATATGTCTTCCTTGCTTGGAGCTAAGCTGACAGTAGCTGAGGGTAAGACCTTAGTGCTAGTAAGTTTTCCATCCTCGCTTAAACTACTTCCACTTGGAGGATCTTACCACTAGAGACTAGAAAATCAACATGGCGTCTCCCGGGCATTCAGCAACGTCGTTTTACCAATTATAAGGAATTTACGGGAATTCAGTCTTCATGTAAACTTTGCGGAAAGTTTTTTCGCTCTCTACGATCTTCCTGATGCAAGAACATTCCTCCATGCATACAAACAGCCCTTTTCACTGTTAGTTTTTCTCACTTGCATTACAATGTAATCTAACGTTGGTGCGAGTCAATTTCGGGTTAAAACTACAAAATAGCCCGAAATTGCCTCACATACATGCTAAATTACATTGTAATGCAAATGAGAAAAACTAACCGTGAAAAGGGCTATTACTCAGAACGCTCCGCGCCGGTCTGTAGAGCACAACATGGAGGAAGAAGTGGCGTAGACTACACCCTTACTATCGTCTTGTCATAACTGTTTAATTTTTAAATAGTTTTTGCACATTTTAAAGGCGTAGTGACTTGGAATAATTGCTTTGTGATACCATAAGCGCGCAAGAAATTGTCCTTCGTAGCCATCGTCCATTGCCATGTTTATATTGAAAGCTCTCTTTTTTCTGAACGAAGTCGACATACCTAAAACTACGAACTAGAGCCTCAAATTCGTAGTTGGCTTGCACTGTGCTTATGATTAGAGGGGTACTTTTTTGTTACTAGTTCCCCGTTTGTTCTGTAGGTCCTGAGGATTCCTGGACGTGTACATCGACTGCACCCTTCTGGGTTGATATGACCGCCAAAATCGATCCACCATTGTAAGTTTTGGAGTAATTTACTGTTATAACAAATCAAGGGGCTCGAAATTTGGCAATGACGATGGAGATTAAGGTGCAACTAAAGCCCATGACCGGGCGAGTCTGTTTAAAAGTACCCACGTTTACAAGAAAATGCAAAACTACAAAACTGGATTTGGAACCGCTAAGAACTAAACGATTCCGGCAGTAATATTTGTGCAAAAACAAACTCTTATCGATTCCGTGACGGGCCCATGGACTCATCCAATCTCGTCTACTCATCATCATATCGTCGTCATCGTATCTTTATTTACCCTCGGATTTTATAGTAGTTTGGTGTAGCTAATATCTCCGAGCATTTATCCTCCCAACCATGATACACCACAGAAGACAGACCACAACATTGGAACTCCATGCCCTACTATTTGCGATTAATGCTTGTGTGGGCCCTTTGACGCCCCACACGTTTATGAACATTGGAGGGTTGTGAAACGGAGCCTACAGTTTATCATCCTTATCCAAGAGACTAGAGAGTCTAACCATTTTTCAGATGTCATTACAAAGACAGCACTTTCTCCTCAGTTATTTAACACGAGGGTTGGTCTGGCCGGAGTCGAACTCAGTCACGGCCTCCCGCATGGAAGCCTGGTGCTCAACGAACTGAGACACAAGCACAAGCACAAGCGTGAGATAAGCACAAGCGCAAAAAAAAAGGAAAATTTCCTTTTCTTGTGCTTGTGCTTATGCTTATCTTACGCCGGTTCCCACACGA
>NC_090883.1:45417737-45420237 GCF_036669925.1 Montipora capricornis
CACAGTTATATTACACTAAATTTCTTTCTGTACTTCAGTCGTCAGGTCACTCAAACTCATCGGGAAAGGTCCCCTAATAGTAATGCTTCGAACCTTCCGGATAGCCATCTTAGCCTACCGGAGAGCAAAAGCAATTATCTCCTCTTAACTTCTCCTCAAACCGTCATTTTGACTAAATAACACACGAATAGAAAAACTTCAAAATTCATTCGTGATTAATTAACCCCTTAACTACTCATTAAGGAAAAATGCCCTCCGTCTGAGACAATCAGCATTCAGTAAATTTGCCCGGTATATGATAAATGTGGTAAGCACACTATAAAAAAGGATGGTCTATACTTTCCAATTTCTTCCTGTATTTCTTCATGTGGTAAGTACACTACCAATCACACGATAGTACGTACAGAACGCATGCGTATTTGTGAGATATGTACTATACAAAAAAAAAAAGCAAAAAAAGAAAAAGCAAAAATTCTTTTTGGGGTCCCCCGTGCTACTTTCGATCCTAAGGGGGACAGATTAATCGGCACCTGAAGCATACACCTTATTCCAAAATGGCCGCCATTTTAGTATTATTTTGTTTTCATTAAAATTGGCCCTAATGGCCTCGCTTTCAAACGTAAAATTCCAAAGAATATTTAACCTCATTTAGCCTTGAACGAGGCCATAAGGGTGTTACGAAAAATAGTATTGCGTGACAAGCGTTACTTTCTAGACCCTTCGCGAGAGTTCGTAGTTTGTTTGTTTTTAGGTTCGTGCATAAGCGTTTCTAAATCGGTGTGTTTTGTAATCTTTCTATAATTAGATTCATTACTAATTTAGAAAGTTCTAGAAGTTTGTTGTCAGAGTATATAAGTAGACGAGTCTAAGTGGAGTGTTTTTCTAACTAGTTTTTCACAAGCGAAGAGAGTTGGCATTAACCGTGTTTAGTCAAGTGTGACAGAAGCTGTGTTTATTCAAGTTGGCGGAAGCCGTGTAAGTTTATCAAGTTCGTGCTGTTAAGAGTTTTACTTCGTGGAAACTACGTTCATTTTTGGAATAAATCTTCTTGTTGTTGTTCCGACAACCCTGCGTTCAGTTTAGTTGCAAACTAACTTTCCTCAAAACGTTCGAACTCGTAACATTGGGGGCCTGTCCGGGAGAGGAATTCATTTGTTTGCCTACTACAGAAACCAGGAAAGGACAATTCAAGAAGGAGTTACAGCTAAAGTAAGGAGAACTGTGCAAGAGAGTATATTGTGTTTTTGCTGTGGAATACTGCTATGGAAATGGAAAAGCTTTTGCAGATGGGGAAAGAATTTGGATTGCAAGGAGAAAAGCTGCTCGAGTTTGTAGAGAAGCAACAAAAGTTAGAACAAGAAAAAAGGAAGGAAGAGGAAGAAAAAGAAGAGAAACGCAGACAGTTTGAAGAAGAACGAAGAAGGGAACAGGAAGAAAGAGAAGAAAAACGTAGGCGGTTTGAAGAAGAAAAAGAAGAGAAACGTCGATTACTTGAAGAAGATAGAAGAAGAGAAGATGAAGAGAGAGAAACTAGGCGACAAGAACGCGAACTAAGAAAATTGGAGATGGAAGCCGAACTGTTGAAACAAAAAGAGGCTATTGAAGCTGCAAAAAGAGAACACGAGTTGGAGATTGCGCGGTTGGCTGTGGAGAATGCTGACGGACGTCCTGAAGTGAGAGAGGATCGGGCTAAGGCACCTAAACTCCCCTCGTTTGTTGATGGTAAAGACGATTTGGACGCGTATTTGCAGAGGTTCGAGAGATTTGCGGAGACAGCTAAGTGGAAAAAAGATGGATGGGCATCGAAGCTCAGTGCTCTGTTGTCGGGACGGGCACTAGAAGTGTATTCACGTCTATCGGAGGACGCAGCTAAGGATTATGACAGGGTAAAGATTGCGTTAATGAAGAGATATGACCTTACCGAAGACGGCTATCGTCGAAAATTTAGAACATCCAAACCAGAAGTTGACGAAAGTCCGGAGCAGTTTATTGTGCGACTGGACAGATACCTGTTACGGTGGCTAGAGCTTTCGAATACTGCGCGAAGCTTTGATGGTCTTAAGGACTTGATCGTGAAAGAACAATTTATTGACTCTTGCCCTAAGGATTTGGCAATTCACCTGCGAGAAAGGGCACCTGAGACTCTAGCAAAGATTGCGAAGATCGCTGACCAGTACTTGGAGGCTCATGGTAAACATTTGTTCAGCTCAGCGGGCAGAAAGCCAACAGTGCAGCCTGAGAGGGACGAAGCCAAGAACATGCAGATTAATCCACCAGCTCTGCATTGCTTTAAGTGCAACACCCGAGGTCATAAAGCTGTCAACTGCCCAACCCTAACAAGAAAGTGTTTTCTGTGTGGCAAGCAAGGTCATGAAGCTAGAAACTGTCGATCAGGTGGACGCAGATCAGGAGGACAAAGTAAGGATGGTAACCCTGGGCAGCGTGGTCAAGTGAGTGCCAGTTGTTTAGTTCAGCCACCTGAGGTTAAACCTACTGATGA
>NC_090883.1:45432737-45435237 GCF_036669925.1 Montipora capricornis
TCTAATCAATTAAGTCGCATCAAATGGCCGTTAAAACAATTATTGAACTCGGTTATCGAAGATCAATTATTTGCCTCAGCCTTCGGCTTCGGCAAATAATTATCTGCTCGCCACTGACAAATCGCGATATTTTGCTCAACCTCGTCCAATAATTGTTAATTGTTTGCCCCCCAAATTTTGAATAAACCCTCTACTATACATATATCCAAACTTAGAGACAGTACGGAAACAGCAACCAAGTGGTAGAGCTTAAATCTGCTAGCTGGCAACCTTAAAAAGTACCAAACCTTAATCCTTGGCAATAATCATAACCATGAAAATAACATCGAAAAATGCCCAACCTTCAACTTCTGGGAATCACGATAGACTCAAAATTGAACTTTAATAATCACGTAAGTATTATTTGTAAAAAAGCCAGTCGAATGGTGTGCTTATGGGACTCCGCAACTTGATTCCAACAGATGCAAAACTACAACTTTTTAGACACATTCTACCATATCTAACCTACTGCCATCTTGTAGCTTAATTCTTGCATGGCATATTTGTAAATCTAGTGATAGTCGCAGATTGGAGAGAGTACAAGAAAGAGGCCTACTACACCTATGAACGTTTGCTGCAGAAAGCTAAGTTACCTACGTTGCTAAATAGACGTTTACAAGATATATGCATTTTGATGTACAAACTCAAACACAATCTAAGCCCTTTGAATATTCGTAACATCTTTTACTAACATAACTCTTCCTATAACTTAAGACAGTCCGACCTTTCAATTTCCAGCTAGATATAACACAGTAACTTAGGGTAAACATTCATTGCGCTATTTAGGACCCACAACGGAGCAAACTCAGACAGATCAGTTACATCGTTAGCCGGTTTTAAAAAGTGAAAACGTAAACGTGACCTCAGCTCTTTGTTAGATGATGACTGCTAGGGCTGTGCACTTTGTAGTTCTTAATTAATCCTCATTTTACAGTTTATGCATATATGTATATATGAATTAAGTTTAGAATCTAGTAGGTAGCATTTCTTTGTAAATAATGTCATCTATTATTATTTGTGTCCCCACATGAGTATGGGATATCTTCCAAACTAGAAGGTTCTCACACAGTAATAAAGTTTTTACTACTAGTACTACTACAATTACTATGCGCTGTCCCAAGAGCATTTGAAAACAATGGTTTATGCAAAATGTGGGGGGCAAACAAAGGGTGCTTTAGATTGGGAAATCCGGATTTAGATCTTAAAATCCGGATCTTCGGATTTTCAATCGCACAAAAAATCCGAAAACGGATTTCGCGACGGATTTTGTTAATTGAAACCCTTACCCGACATGGGTTTTCCAATTACTGAATCTGCGACAAAATCTGTTTTCAGATTTTGAGTTTGATTGGAAATCCGAAGATCCAGATTTTAAGATCTAAATCGGAATTTCCCAATCGAAAGCACCCTAAGTGTATTATGGCGAATGTAAAAATAGCTAATAGAATTTTTTCGTATGTGAAAATCCGAAAACGGATTCTTGAATCCGAGGTTAATATATACTAACTATACTAGTATATCCACCACTAGCCACCGACACTGAGGTGAATAGTTGCTTTACCATTCATCTCCGAACTCGCGCGGGATTTGTCCCCGAAAATATTGTAATCGTTGCAGGAAGAAATGAGTTAAAATCATCTTTTTGTGCTATATATTATTTTAGTATATACTAAAACAACTATTCACCACAGTGTCGGTGGCTAGTGGTGAGTATTTACCCTGCCGCTTTGCGGCTCGTGAAATTTCCACCACTGACCACCTCCATTTCGGTGAACAGTTGTCAAAAAGTTGCACGCGGGAGGTTGCTAAGCTTAAAGACTTTTGCTCGATAGTGTAATAGTGTAGCGGTGAGTGACGCGCGCTGTTAATCTAATAGCCTGGGTTCGATATGTGATTTGGTCATGTTTTTTTTTTTCATAATTTTTCTTTATTATTTTTAATTCTTTATTTTTCTTCAATTCTTTTGGGTTCGATACGTAATTTGGTCATTTTTTCCCCTTTATTAAAAGAAAAAACTCAAAACAGAAAAAATTTACGTTGAGATGGCATAGGTCGTATTTGGATCACCGCCTTATTGATGGACGAATGCTCCCACAGTTAATCGAGGGACTGGTTATAAAACCTTAAAACCTTTCAAAAGCGGGAACAATGTTGTCGCAATGGATGTTGAATTGACCGTGACCCTGCATAATCTTTTGTTTTCGCTTCGCACGGGTTTGCAAATTATGTGTGCACAATTTAATCGAAGGATTTGATTGGTTATCTTCTCGAAAAAAGGTGTGTTTTGTGCAGGGTCAGGACCAAAAATACGGACAAAAACATGAAACAAATTTAACTATGATACTACGGAAGCCGGGAAGGGTCACACGTTGTCGCTTCCAAGTGTGACCTGTAAAAAATACCAGCCGAAGTTCGCGACAACTTGGAAGCGACAACTTAGAAGATAAGAAGGAGATCAAAA
>NC_090883.1:45437737-45450237 GCF_036669925.1 Montipora capricornis
CTGAAGAAGATAATTATATGAAAACGTTCTCATTTAAAAAGCCTTACTTTATTGCCATTGTGGGTAGCTTCCTTCCTGTGTGCTTATTTTCCAGATCCAACACAATTTGAGCCATTTTTCAATTTCTTGCTTGCCCACCATACATACACATGAATTATAAAAACCCAAGGCTGCACACTCAATTCTTGGGTGCGCACCATATTGCGTCAAATATTCTGAGATAAAAATAATGTACCCTCGGTCACAATTCCACATCAAAAACAATTGACAAAGATTGAACTTTCAATTCAAGCCACCATCAACACAATAGCAGTCTTGAGATTGACCTCAGGGAGTAGTTTGTTCACTCGATCGCAAGAAAAGAGTCTTCTGAAACGTGCTTGGTGCTCTTGAAAGTGGCCACATCTTCCACCGTTGAATAACAAAGTGAGCCCCACCGGGATAGTGGACCGTAGTTTGTCAACATCATTTTTTTTTATTCCCCCTGGGTCTCCTGACATGACTGTATTCCCTCAGATGCTAATAATTAAATTTCATTGGCTTCAGAAAGTCCATCCACAAAATATTTGTATGTGCAATACATGTATATCCTATGAGAACATTTTTTTTTTACATGTTAATTCCTTAATTCCTTGAAGGCTAAATTGATAAATACAGTTACAATCATGAACTGTCTACTACACTGTATGAACCAATCATATTAACTGATAAAAGGGGCTTGAAGGCGCAAAATAATACCATGATGTACATCTAAGAATTCAGATCTCCTCAGTTTGTACACCATTGCTTTGATTCTTGCTTGGCCTCTTAGCCATCTTTCAACACTTCACGAATGTTTTTGCAGTTTGACAGGGGAGCAGGGATGATGTAGTGATGATTGCACTCACCTCCCACCAATGTGGCCGGGGTTCGATTCCCGACTTATGGCCATATCTTGGTAAAGTTTTTTGTTGGTTCTTTACTCTGCTCCGAGGGGTTTTCTCGGGGTTTTCCCTACTGGAACTCCGACATGACTACACTGTTAATGAAAAACATTTGTCGCACTTTTCTTTTTATGTCTGAGAAAATGGAAACAGAAAATGGGAACAGTTTGGCAACCTACATGGTGGCTCATATTGCAAAATTCGGACCACTTAGAGAACCAATCAGAATTCTCCCTTTCATCTCGGACCAGTTTGCCTATATACATGTAATAAACGTGAAGTATTAACTACCTATCTTGATTTTGAGATTGGAAAAAAGGAATTGCTTTTCACTGAAAGTGATTCAACTTTCAATGAACCACTCAAAGGAGGAATTGGATTTGAACCAGTCTTACTTGCAATATCCAGTGTAGCTTCAAAATACTTTACAAGTTGAGACTTTAATTATGAAAAAAGATCTAAGAACTATGATAATTCAGAGGCTTTTGAGGATACTGTGATCTTTATGACAAAACGGTTTGAAGAATTTTCCTTTAGAGGAACCCTGACAAGGAAAAGAAAAGGGCTGCCATGTTAAATACATGTAACTAATATTTTTCTCACCCTCTTCGTGGTATTTGGTGTGATGTCAAGCTTGTCACGCTAGCATTGTTTTCCAAAGTTAGAGGAATTTTTCCCTTTAATCTATGTTTGCCTTAAACCCTTTATCGTCCAGTGGCCACTTACAGATCTTACTCCTCAGTGGGGAGCCCCTCGGGCTCTAGGTTCACTCAAAAACATTAATACCACAGAACACGGACCAAATTTTAGATGCTTAACTGCTTGTCCAGGCTGTTAGCTGGAGCTTGTTATCCTTCTCATAAAGTGCCACACCTGGGAAAGTAATTACAACCTCTTGTTTTCCTAACAAACATATTGATCTTGTGACTTTTGCCTGACCCATAAGTTGACAAGTTCGTTGTGGGTGTAACAGAGTTAATCACTAAGTGACTTAAAGTTTGGGAAGGATGACTTTCAAGTCTGTTTCAACTCAATGAGGCATGTATTCTATCCATATGGTATTATGTACATTGTAATAGTCACAAAGCAGTGTTCACTGTTTTAGCACCAAGAGCAGCGTACATGCAGATTTGTTAATGTCCTTTGCAGGCTACTTATTTTAAGTTATACATGTACTCCTTTAAACAATTGATACTCACACATTGCTATAAGATTAACCTTACGTTGAATTCCTCTTTGTCTCAGGAACAGATCCTGTGCAATCTTGATCACTGTGGGTATGGATTATATATTTCTACCTCGAAAATGCAAAGTTAAAGTGGGGTGAAGGCTTAAACAAGGTATGGAATGTGTTTGTTGCATTAAGAATGTGATTTGTCAGTGAGAACACATTACACTTTTTTGGATGTTTCACATTTCACGGATGTATAAATGAAAAATCCAAATCCAAAATGTAACACTGAAAACCATCCGTTGAATTCATAAATCGAGCAAGCAGTCCTGTGAACAACCCAGTCACTCCAAAAGTGCCTCCGGTTGGCAAGTATTTTTAGCATTAGCCATGCAGAGTAAAAATAATTAATCCTTACTCCTTAGGGTTAATTGGTTAATTCATAGTGAAATATATGTATATGACTTACACTAATTCCTTGTGCTTTTCTTCTTTTTCAAGATACTCCGTGCTCTCTTACAACGTATTTACACCCAGTGTGTGCTAGTCACTTACCAAATGCCATCGCATTGACATACAATTCCAAGTTCTAAAGATTTGATTCCCAATTAACCGTACTCATTTTTCCCTTGTTTATGTAGCCAACAGTGTGGGATATGGCATCTGTTCCAGCTCCAGCTCCAGCTCCAGCTCCAGCTCCTTTGCCTCGTCAAAGGAGACGACCAACTATGCCCGTCTGTGCCGGCTTCTAGTGGATGTGGGAACCCAGGCCCTGAGAGACACCTTTGACACAATACACCCTCCAGCTACTCTTCCGAAGATTCTGTCATCAGTAGCTCACCATACATCATTGCAGGGTCTGAGAAAGAAAAGAATTTTGAATCCCACACAATGGGGAAAGCTGTATCCAAGTCATCCTTCATCTGTGTCATCAGCCAGCTTTGACATTACACTTCTGATGCTACTGTTGAGAAATATATGCAGTCTCACTCCTCCTGCCAGTACTGGAAGCTGGGACAAACTTCCTCCCCCTGGTGATAACAGTCTTGAGGCAAACATAGCGAGGATCAAGTATTACAGAAACCAAGTTTATGCTCATGCAAGCCAAGCTTCTGTTGATGATGTAACATTCAATATGTTATGGCAGGATATAAGTAATGCCCTACTTGCCCTTGGATCTGGAGCAACTTATTCCAGCGTGATCAGCCGTCTGAAGACTGAGTGCATGGATCCTGTTGTTGAGGAGCACTATCAAGAGCTGCTGAAGGAGTGCAAGATAAACGATGATAATACAAAGGAAAAGCTTGAAAATTTAGAAGGTATGCCTGACCGCAAAAATGAGTTACAGTAGATATCTAGTAAACCTTATGATTGTGGATGAGTTTCTTTATGTGTGGTTTCCAGTGGTTTATGGTTGGACTGGACAATTGCATTGCCTTTCTCAAAGATGTACTGGTCAAATTTCTCACACACATACATTTGTAAACTATGACAATGAGCTCATTTTGCATTTCTGCATAGTGCTGTTCAGTTTGACTCAGCACACAAGAACTGAAAGAGACTGTGTGCTCCAGTTTGTTTTAAGAGGGCTGTGCCAAGTCCACTTTTAAGAAGCATCACATTGAATGACTACTAGTCACATCGTATGGGGCTAGTACAAGTGGACATAAAATTCTCCTTAGCACAGCTAGGCCACACTTGTAGCATGGACAGATAGCCAAAACCATTTAGCATCTCTTTTAGTCATCTTCTGTCAGACAGAGTCACAATGTAAATCTTGCGATTAGTGTGACTCTTGGAAATAAAAGTGGTTAATTAATATTGAGGTGAACCAAACCAATCAAAACCCAATGTGTATCTCATTATTGACTCATTTTAGTTTCTTTTTGTTTAAATCTAGAAATGTTAAATTCGGGATTTGGAGAAGTGAAAGGTGTGTTACATGTACACTGTAATTAATTGACTAAAACAATATTAGAACCATACATGTGTACATTGTTATTTATAGTAATGGTAGAAGAACTGGTAGGAAATCTCACCAGTGTGTCTACATGACTTACACTATATGTATATGATTCTACAATAAATATAATGTACAGCAGATAATTGAGTAGTAGCATTCAGAATTTGAAAACGTAAATTAAGATGCCCATTGGATAATTGAATAAGATGGGAAGAACATAAATTAAACATTTAAAAATCACTGATATTTTTGTTCAGAAAATCATACTCTGGTTGATGAGATGAGACTACCATTACGATAGCGATTGTATAAGTATGTGCTTTATGTACGCGAAATTTTTAAGGAAAAACAAACCTGACGACCCTCGTTTTGTATTCGTTAAGAAGTAGTTAACAGGCTAAGGTAAAATTTTCTGAAGGGTCAAAAACACTATTGGGGGCAGATTCAGAGCCACCTTTAATTTTTTCAATCATGAAAATAGCTCTAAATACACTCCAATTGCAAAGAAACCTTTTGACTTCAAAAGCATTCCACTTTACCTTGCGTGTTACTTTCAGGCAATGCCAAATAGGGGTCACCACATTCGTTTTTAGGTATAAGTATTAAAAGACAAAGTATTGAATGAGGATGCCAATTATTTCTTTTGTTTTCCGTTTTTTCCACATTTTGGGGTGATTAATTAATTAAATTAATTTTCATAAAATTTCCTCTAAATTGATTTGTCCCACCAACTGCCAGACTGAGTTTTACAGTTCTTACAATAACTGAATTATTATAATTATTTTGACATGTTACTGGCATGTCTATGTACGGACAACAAGTCACACCATCCCTTTTGCCTACAGTCCTCAGGATGTACATGTATATTCTCAAAAAACCTCTGTCATTGGTACACGTAGATATCTCTTTTACGTAATTACTGTAATAATAATTATAATAACATAATAACAATAATTTATAATTATAGTGCTATTCAGCTACTCTTTCATAGCTTGTTACAATGATCAGATTAACATAGAACTTAAAAGTAACAAAAATATAATAAAATACCAAGATAAATAGTTACAGAGCTTATATATACATGTACATTACACAAAAAATAAAAGTTTAAAAGAAAAAAGAATTAAAAACCATAGTCTTCTTTAAAAAGATAAGTTTTCAAATGTCTTTTAAAAATAGCGATTGATGGAGATTTTACGAATGCTAAGAGCAAACTATTTCATTGCCTTGGGGCAGCAGTGCTGAACGCTTGATCTCCATAAGTCTTTAGTTTAGCCATTTGCAGTGAGAAGTTCTTGCCCACGGGAGCTTAAAGACTGAGAGCACTTACGATGGCTCAGCGTACTAGAAATATGAGAAATGTAAGTCCAGTGACACAAAAAGTGACACAAAAAGAATACAACATTTCGAAGAAAAAAGTCAAACTCATGCAGGAACAGTCGATTGAGACAGTCTGTCAGTATATAATAAAGTAGAGTCTTTTGTCAAAGTCTTGCCAAAATTTAATCTGTACAATGAAAGAAGTCAACATTGAAGCTACAGCTGTAATTGTCGAGTCTATTTCTATGAACTTTTCTCATGTCTAGTCCAGTTCATGCATCTTATTTGTCAAGAGACCATTGAGTTCTCGAGGAAGTGATTATAATAATATACCGGTAGTTACTGTAAAGTACATTTCCTGCCAGCCTTTTTCAGTGTTTGTATTAGTGTGCCCTTTATTAAAATGTGCTCTTTCATTTAATGGATTGATTAATTGATCCATGGATTTGTTTTGATTAAGGCATCCTGACAAAGAGGCTTGATGAAGACAGCAGCAAAGATACACTAAAAGAGACACATGGTAAGTTGATGCATTTTATTGACTTATTGAATGGTAGGGGATGTCACAAGAACCGTTTTCTTTTTTTCCTGCAAAGCTACTGTGTATTTTCAAAGTTTGCTTAATGACTCTCCCTTTTATTCCTAAAGAAATGTCCAAGCATTTGAAGGACAAGTTCAGTGAAATGGAAGGTAGGTGGACACATGTAAATGGCTGGTATTTCATGAGTTAAATAATTATTTATAAGTGTTTGTAACTTTTAAACTTCTGGCAAAGTTTCCAGTGAGTGGCTTTGCACTACATGTATCTTGTGATATCTCCACTTTAGTTTTATACTCCTTTTATGCTTGTTTCTTACACTGTACATTTCGTTGTGAGCAAATGGTTTCCACCTTTTCTGTGCACTGCTGACACATTGGATTGCAATGTAGAATCCGGAGATCCCGGGTTCAAGATCCGCTCTGACCACTCGTTGCATTTGATCCTGGTAGTCCCTGGTTCAACTTTCCAGCTGCACTTGTAATAGCCAACTGGTTTTCCTCCAGCCAGTTGGGATTCTTAACAGTTGTTGTTGTTGTTGTTGTGTTTTGTTGTTTTGTTGTGTTTCATTGGCCCTGAAAAGCCCCTATGGGGAATGGCCAATTTAGTATGTATTGTATTATTATAATATTATTCGTTTTCATCTAATCTTCTTGGATGTTTACAAGTCACCGAGCTGGATTCCATTCTATCCCAGAGTGGCAAGATCTTTTGTGGTGTTTCTCAATTAAGGCTCTGTGTTGGGTCCATTGTTGTTTCTGATCTACATTAATGATATCTTTAATTCTTCATCAAAGCTTGACTTTCTTTTTCTTGATGACACTACTTAAATTGTTGTATGCTGACAAAAATTTAAAATCTCGCAAGACAACTGTTGACAGACTGAGCTATTAAAAGTGTCAGATTACATGCAGCTCAATGCTCATAAGCTTTGACTTACATTAAAAAGACAAATCATATTATCTTCTGGTCATATCAATGTAAGATACATCACTCTGAGTCTGTTGATATTCATATGATTGATAACAAAACCCAGCTGCCTCCTCTTGTTGAAAGTAAAACCTACCTGTATGTAAAGTTTCTTGGAGTTTTGGTAGACAGTAAGCTGAGTGAGAAATTTCAAATTGACAGTATATATTGCGCTGAAAATTAGTAGCATAAGTTTCGTTGGAATGGTTGCTAGTCTCAGACACTTCATCCCTCTCCTGACTCTTTGAACTTTACTGTATGTTGATCTCTGATAGGGGTTTCATCATTCATTCTTTGGGCTTCAGAATGCAGAAAAACACAGACAATTTAATGATTTGATACCAATATCCACAAGAAAATTACTTCATGAATGTGATACAAAAGAAAAATCTTGGCCTTTTCTCAGCTAGAGGCAATACGGCTCGCAAAGAGAAATAGTTGGGGATCGACCACCATTTTTTCTGGGCACCCATAGGAAAACATGCAACATTGGGACATTTCAGGTGGGCTTTTATGGAGCGATTCGTTCTGAGTTGAGTTGAGTTGAATTGAACACATCTTATGAAATTGTGACATTTTGACAACAGAAGACAGACAGATCAAAGTAAAGGACAAAGTTGTATTTTTTAAAACAGTCTTTATATTAAAAAAAAACTCAGTCTGTTGAGATGTTGAAAGCAACCGGGCAAAGTCATATCCACAGCTGGTTAGTTTTCCCGGTGCCCGTTCCCTTAATGAAACCCCTGCTCTGATCTTACCTTACCTCTCCTATGGTCTGCTGCTTGGGGGCAAGCTGCCAAAACCCATTTATACAAATAATAATCTTACAATGATGTGCTCTACGTTTAATGTACTTTTGTGAGCCTTAAACCCAGCTGCTGTCCCCTCCTCTATTTCTTCTTCACATGAATCAACATAAAACCAGATTTTCCTCCTCTGGTAACTTCAATGGCAAAACCTCGAGACTAAATCACAGTCAAGGGTCTTTTACGAGGTATGGTGCTAAACTTTGGAACTCACTCCAGAATGAAGTCTGTAAATTATCAAAGCATGCATTTAAAAAACGCATTGCACATGTTGTTTTCAATAATAGATGATGAGGATGGCTATGCTGAAGCGTCCATTTATTAATGAAAACTCAAAGCTTAAATATTATTTAACCTCAAATTTTCTACTTAATTTTCTCAGTGTGCATTAGTACTAGCTCTGTGAGTTCTTATCATTTCCTGAAAAGTTTCCAATTTATAAATGTTTTTTCGGTTTCTATCACTACACCTACATGTAGTATTTGTTTCCTTTAAGTTGTAATATCATTGTCTTTGTATTTGCAATTTTCTATTTTCAGATAGCCTGTAGTTTAATTATTTATTTTTATTTATTCACTTTTTACTTTTCTATGCCTCTGTAATTCCGCCCACCTCTATTAGCTTTTGCTACTTGCGGGCAGAACTGCACTTTAATTTATGATAAATTATGAATACATTTGACTTGAATTTTCCTCTATCCCGTATTCAAAACACAGCTTGTGCCTGTCTCGCCATGTATTTTCATCCAGCATCCCACCCTAAAAATGTTTCTTATCCCCTATTCCACCTCGATTTTAAGCTTCATCCTACATGTACATCCCACCAAACCAATGTGGGGCACTCTCATCCCGCATGGTTGCTGGAGTACTATAGAAACAGAGGTAGACCCAGGATCGTTGTTTGTTGTATTGATCTTTAGAAGTCTATCCCACAGTACCTCAAAGATCTGAATGTGGACGCCTTTTCTAAAAATATCAAACATTACTTACTCTCTAAGCAATACTCAAAATAACTGGTCTCTTGAAATTAAGCATTATCGCTCTCTCTGTATACAAAATTCTTTTCCTTTCTAGAATTTGTCCGCTGGACCTCTACTATAGTGTATTTTACTACAATTATTATTTTTAACCATGATCTATGTTTCTTAGATTTTTCTGTTTCCTCGCCTGTATCAAATGTTACATCAATAGGTAACATGGGCGCCAACTAGGAAACCGCATGGTTTACTTGGCCACCATGCTCAAGCTCTTTTACTTAATGCAAATGGAAACATCATCGGCAACTATAAACGTTTGTAACAAAATTAAGTCACCACGTCAAGAGGAAATAAGTTGTATTGTATTGTAATGTATTGTATATACATGTAGATTCACTACTCACTTTCATTCAAGTTTGCATTATTGAGAGGAGCTGCCGCCACTGTTAAATTTAAAATAAAGTGTATATCTACATGTAGAACTGCATTCAGTTGAATAAAAGATTGTTTTAATGCTCACTAATTCACTCAATTTTCAATTTTCTTCCCAAAGAAAACCAAGAAAGAACCAACATTGAGCTTGGAGAAGTGAAAGGTATTTTTTATTGTATCCATATTCAGGACAAGAGTAGATCGAAATTGACTGCGGTTTCACAACTCATCCCTGGCCGTACTTAAGGTTCCGTTGTCATCCTTAACGGTACCCATCCCTAGCCAACCTTTCGAAAGTTTCTAAAGAAGCTGTGGTGTTGTAACGGTGAAAATTTGGTTTCAAGGAAGTTGACAAAGGTCAAATTACCACCGTAGAAAGATTACCAAACCGACGTATCGAGCCTCTCATCTGAGCGAAAATATAAACTTAAGAGTATCAAAACCATGAAGCGTTGTTATATGATAAGTATAGTATTTACGCAAAGTCAAATACTTACGATGGTTAATGAATGTGCGTCTGAACTTTTCTGTGAAAACTTAGTTTAGAATGTAATTGTAAGCACACTGGGAATAGCAAATAGTTTAATGGACATGTGAACAGATTTTAGTTACGTTCGCACATCTTTCTGCCGTATTTTGTTTGTGATTGTGCATCCAAACGTTTGAGCACGATGGAAAACGCTGACATCAAGTTATTTGGCGTCGTATGCACATGCGCACTGCTCAGTTGTAAGGTAGAAAGGGGACATTTTTAGACTGTTTAACAGTTAGTGTAGATCTTCTTAGTAGCCTAATCATTAAAATTGCAAAGCATTAGGATTAAAAGTCGACCACTTGCTTAGTAAACATAATTATAATTATAATTATTAAACTCATCGCCAATGGACGAGCTTGGAGATGGTGCCTGCCAAAGTGGGCGGCGCTTCCGGGGCGAGCAACGAGGCTTGAGCCACAGGCCATGAGCAGAGCACACAGGCCTCCACGGCAACTCTGCGAGCGGCCACCACCCAAAGACCACCCCAAGGGTGCTTGGAAGGCGAAGGGGCCGCGAACAGGGATGACGTGGAACCTGCGCCACCACCCAAACTCACACAAGCACCCACCCCCAGCTCAAGACACGACACTGGACGACACTTACCCGAGTACCGTGAAGCTGATCATGAAATAAGACTGAGAGGTCTGCTAACCGAGGCAAGGTGAAAAGGAGGCACTAAAGCAAGGTCCGCCACAGCTCCTCCGGCCGCGAGGCATGAAGAAGGTTCTGCCTGAGGTAGGAACTGAACCAGGAAATTGCCAAGGACTTCCCGATTGATTAAAGGAGTCCTGGCCAGACACCGCAGGCAGGCGCAAGCGAGCCACAAGCGACCCTAAAAAAACGGAAGAGGACTGGTCCGCTTGATTTCCTGCAATCCGCATGATTTCCTGTGATCCGCATGAATTCCCACGTATACCTGGGTCACGAGCCAACTGAGCCAGACGCGAGATGAGAAGAGAGGGAAGCCAATGACTCGGATGGAGTGCGAATGTACGACTGGTAAGCTGAACTACACCAACGACCCAAGGCCTGAATAAGGTGATCGGGGATGCCGTTGCGAGCTGCCACCGTGGCCGCACCAATGCGAAAACTGTGACTGGAGAAATTGCCCGACACACCCGCTCCAGCAAGGATTTCTCTGAGACGAGCAGTGAGGACAGCGCGAGTTAGGGGCCGACCATCCTGGAAAAGAAAGAGAGGGCCACCCGAGTTCCCTCTCACAGCCAAATAGGCCAAAACCGCTTGAAGGGCGCACAGAGGAAAGCGTCCCCGGCCAATGTGGACAAAGCAGCCTTTCCGAAAAGGGTCAGTCTTGGAGGCTTTAATCCGCACGCGCAGGCAGGAAGGATTGGCGTCAGAGTCTACCGAAATGTCACCGACACTTAAGTGGAGTGCCGGGGTGAAACTAGCCAAATTAGGAACAGTAAATTCAGCAGATCGGAGGAAGCCGAAATATGCTAGGTTGCAGGCGGCCCAAAACATGCAGTGGTCGAAAATTGATAAATCCAAAGACCTAAAGATGATCATCAAAATGTGATCCGTAATAGGAAGGCGCTGAGCCTCAGGGGAACCTTGGGTCCGTTTGATCCCACGAAGAACCCGCTGCAAACGTAGACAGTTCACCAGAGGGTCTGGGAAGCCTTCTTCGATATGCAGGGCACGAACTGCTGAAAGGTAAACTTTGATCGAAGAGTGCTGAACCGATCCCGCCAGAAAAGTGGCAAAGAGGCACAATGTCCATTCATCGGTGGGGCACGGGGAGCCACTGGGATGCAACTTGCCCAAATGCGCACAGAAGTTGACAAATTTCCTCTGGCCAGATGCGTAAGATCTCCGGGTGGAGTCAGCCAAACCATGGGCTAACAGGAACTGGCACTGCCGCTCTAATGAGAGCCAATCAATTCTTCCAGGAGATGAGGTGGAATGGACACTGGAAGCGACTGAGCCTGGGGTGCTAACCTCCGGAACTCCTGCCAATGAAAGCGGGACAAAGCGTCAGCAATGCAATTATGAACCCCCGGAACATGCTGAGAGGCAAAGGAGAAATTGAAACGAGCCGCTGAGGCGAGAAGATGGCGAAGCAAGCGCATTAACACGGGAATCCTGGATGTTCTAGAGTTGAGGATATAAACCACGGCCTCATTGTCGGTGCGAAACAGAACATGGCGCCTGGCGAAGTGGGGCCCCCAAACATGAGCGGCAATGATAATCGGGAACAACTCTTTATAGGCGATAGAGTGAGAGGCTTGAGAAGAAACCCATGCGCCGCTGAACCACTCCCCATTGAAGTAAGCACCAAAGCCAAGGGAACCGGATGCGTCCGATGTAACTTCGAGGTCAGGGGTGGCCGACATGCCGGGAAACAACCAAAAATAGACGCCATGCCAAGAGGACAAAAACTGAAGCCACCACTGAAGATCCAGGTGAAATTCAGAATTCAGGCGGATTGGATGGTCCCGTTTACGAAAACACTGGAGCAGATTGATCATACGATGCAGGAAGGTACGACCGGGCCACACGACCTTGGCGGCATGATGTAAGTGGCCAATGAGGGACTCCAGTTCGCGCCGAGTACACCAGCGACGATTCCGCCACGACTGCAGCAGCACCTGTAAAGCAAGGAGCTTGTCCGAGGGGAGGCAGGCCACCTGAGCCACTGAGTCTAACTCAATGCCCAAAACAACTAAACGCGTGGACGGGCCAATGCACTTATCCGGGTGGAGTGGAAGTCCTAAGGAACGGCAAACAGCTATGGAAGTGGCTAAGTTCTCAGCACATTGGTTAGTATCCGGCGGTCCTGCAGTAATAAAATCGTCTAAATAATGTAACAGCGCAGAAACATTGTGTGTATGTAGGAGAATCCACTC
>NC_090883.1:45455237-45457737 GCF_036669925.1 Montipora capricornis
CGAAGGAATATAAAAGGATCGGCTTTTTTCAGCGGGCGTTCAAGGTTTTAACTTTCTTACGCTGTAGACAATTTTTTTGGTAATCATACAATAGATTTCCGTTATTTTATTAAATCTCGAATTCTAATATAACAAAATCGGGAGCTTTGAGCGTGCATGAATTATCGCGTTTGGCAAGCAGCCGCATTTGATTCCATTCTATATGGTATTAAAATGCCGGTTTTTGGTTAAAGGTTTGGAAATTTCAAATCAAGAACTATAAAATGTATAGTTAAAAACTTCTGTGCTAGAATACTATCCCGGGGGTGGCGCATTTGCCCTCTACTTTCGTCTCCCCCGCTGGGCATTTGACAGCATAAGTGCCCTAGCCCCAGGGAATTTGCCATCTACAAGAAAAAAAGGCAAATTCCTGGGGTTTAGCCCGGGGTGGGGGATGGGACAGGGCGAGTTGGAATTGACTGATGCATTACTGTTTTGAGATCCACTGTTATTTTTCTTTTCTCGCACCATTTCTTGAACTTTTTCACTCCCCACTCAGTTGCTCTCTTGGTGTTTTTCGCTTGAGCTTTTTGCTCAATTTCATCTAGTCGCTCGTTGTCTAAATCCGATTTTGACTAGAAGAAAGCTGAAAATTTGGGACTTCTTCCATTTTAAAATAAAATCTACAAACGTCAAACGTTCACTGCAGAGCTACAAAGTGAGCAAGTGCAAACTCATTCACAAAAATTCGCGCCAAGCCTGGCATTGAAATGGTATCCTCAGGATCTCATTGGCCGAGCGAAGTTGTTTGACATCTCTGCAGACAATCAGTATCAGGGCGGCAAATGTATTTTCAGCCCGCACATTTCCCGTTTGACCCGCAAAAAGGCGCGTTTTACAGAGGGCAGTTTGTCATTTGACCTCGCGTATTGATAATAATTTTAAGTCGCGCTATTTATGTTGAGCGGTATTTTTCCCCAACGTTAATTAAGTGCAGCGTTAATTTCCGCGCTCTTAATTTCCATTATTTTAACCCGAATTTTGAAGCCTTTCCAGACATTCATGACATCTAAAAAAACAAAATAAGGTATAAGCTTTCTTTCCGTTAACCCCTACATTAATGAGAATTTTGAGGACTGTTTTGTTGACCAGTGGGGTCAGTTTTGTTCAGAGATTTTTATTGCATCCAGTGTTGAAAAAATTTGTTCCAGTGGACACCAGCAACTATGTCTAAATCGCGTTAATTTCCATTATTGTGAAATTCTACCTCCTCCTTCGCGTTCATTTTCTTCCTTCAAAAGTCGTTTTACATTAAATTCGGGTTATTTTAAGTCATGGTAATTTCCAATACCTTAATTTCTTGGAGCATTAATTTCCTGTAATAAGGTATATTGTATTATTGTGTTAGGCCCGTTTCAAACGTCGAACTTTCCATATGCCGAATGTAATGCAAATGAGCAAAAACAATAATTTTTTCTCATTTGCATTAGATTCGGCGCATGAAAAGTTCGGCGTTTGAGAAGGGCCTTAATCTTTGTTTCATCTCTTTAGAAGAGCTGTGTCTAATTGAATTATTGTTCCATTAATGCTCACTGAATCATTCTTATTTTTGTCAAAGGAAATCAAGAGAGAGGCAATGAACAGCTTGGAAAGATCGAAGGTAGTTATTGTTTAAAGAAATATATCCTAATTTCTGGGGTGAAGGAGTTGAGGATACCTAAAGTTCGAGCTAGGATCCGAGCCAGGATTCTAGCCAGGACTCGAGCTAAAATGAGCTTTCTCCGCTATTTATTCTCGAATCTCTCGGTTAGGTTAGGTCTCGAATCGGTTAGGTTAGGTCTATTTATGTTGGTTCTAGTCTAGTTAGGTCTAGTTAGGGTTAGGGTAGGTCTCGGTTAGGTTAGGTTAGGTCTCGGTTAGGTCTCGAATCCTGGCTCGGATCCTAGCTCGGATCCTGGCTCGAATCCTGGCTCGGATCCTGGCTCGGATCCTAGCTCGGATCCTGGCTCGAATCCTGGCTCGGATCCTGGCTTTATTCTTAGTATAACTCGAAGGAGTTGTCATATACTGAATAATTGAATTTTAACCTTTTGGAGAAGACGGGAGCCGTAAGAGTGGTGAGCAATCGTTCCTATAAAATTCATCTGTTACTTTTAAAATATTATCTGTGGGAATTAAAGACAGGGTAAAGGCGTTCTGATCGATTGTTCCTTTTGTTTGCATTCGTTCCGCATGCGGGTACATTACATGTACATTGTCATTAAGTCATCTTACTCTCCTGAATTGAATTGTGGGAACCCTGTTTGGTACAGTGACGCATTACATCAATGAAGCCAAAAATGTGGTCCATGAACTGGGTTCGCAAGGGTGTTTTATGGTGATGTTCCATGCACAAGTACCACGAAGTGGGGGTCCTTGTTGTCTACTCATCCTAAATTTCATTATTTTGTATTGTTGTGTTAATCTTTTTTTCATCTGTTCAGACGAGTTGTGTCTCATTGAATTATTAAGGCGCCAATAA
>NC_090883.1:45462737-45480237 GCF_036669925.1 Montipora capricornis
CTACTACTAGTTTAGTAATTAGATGAGACAAAATGTCGGCAAATAATTCTTAAGGCGATTGTTGTAAATGATTTGTTTTCCAACAATAATGTGATTTAAAAGAAGCCAGTAAGACATAGTTTGAGTTATGCCAAAAAAGATCTCACAGTCGCTGAATAAATCGCAATCAAAATCAATGAAGTAAGGCCTTAAGCCAAATAACAACAGAGTTCCAGAGGGCCGCGCTAAAACTGCAATGAGATGCTCACTGAGAGATTCGTTAAAATTTTTGTAGGAAGAGCAGAGGGTGAGTCAACTAATTTCACTTTGTGTAACGATTTGTTGGCGTTAATTATTCGATTAAGTAGTTTGTATTGAAGACTCTTGTTCCGGTGTCGAGTGAGACTACACGAGGAATTAGATAGACTTTTTTCTAGTCAAGAATATAATCGTAGAACAAAGTGGTTTGTTTTTTTTTGGCGAGGTAAAATGTTTTTTTTTGCCCACGGCACTAATCACAGCAGACTACAATGCAGGTCAAAACTATTTTGACAATTTACGCTTTCCCCCTCCCCCCCCCCCCCCCCCCCCCCCACCCCCTATTACGGTTTTTCACGGTCTCCAAAATCAAGATTAGTTCATCCATTGCTGATCGCCTGTGGGGAAGGGGTGTAGTGTTAAGATTTGAAATTGTGTCTTGAAAAATAACGGGAGACCTCTTACAACTCGCTAAAACCAGTCAGACTGACGTAGCATAAATTACTCACAGCTATAAATGATATGCAGATCACACGTAAACATTAACACGTGCAGCCTGCTGATTTAAGCGTGAATAGTTACAACTTAACAGCATAATAGCATCGACACATCTTCCCTTTCCAACAAAATTGAAATAAATATTGAAACAAAAAAAAACTTAACAGCGTAATAGCATCGACACAAAGGGGGCGCGAAAAAGGCAGCGAAAGAAGAACACTCGTTGCTCGTATAACGATGGAACCATGTACAGTCAATGCTCTACTTTTCACCCAAATTTAACAAGTGTCCCAAAGTCTTTTGACGCGGATTGTAGGTATTCTTATTTTATTTGGAGGATAATGAAGGCCGTTATATCTTTGTGGAAGCACTCATTCATTCCTTTCTTCTCGTAAATTTGTATGCTCCAACGAAAAGCAGTGAGCACGATGCACTTTCTTTGACCAGGTTGCTGATATTCTAAAAGATTTCAACGTTGATCTTGACTGTCAGATTATCATTGGCGGTGCTTTCAACACTCATCTTGATTCCAATCTTGATAATTTAGGAGGCAGAATCGGGTCAAAATCTTCTGTTAAAGAAATCAAATGGATGATGATTGCCAACGACCTCATCAATATTTGGAGAATCTGTAATCCTGACAAAAAGCAATTTGTTTGGTCTTAAAGAAACCCTTTGATAAAAAGAATGAAGGGGGTAGTTTCTAAAGAAACTGTGGTGCTGCGTCGGTGGGGAAGTAGTATACAAAAATTTGAATGAAATAAGTGGAGGTTGCGAAAAGATTCTGCCGAAAAGATTCTCCCGAGACTGGCAGAATCTTTTCGCAACCTCCACTTATTTCATTCAAACGCGACAAAAACGTAGGTAACTTTTTAGTTAGAAGCGCGCTTAAAACTAACGAGCAACCCGGCACTTTCAAATGCGCGCGCTCACGATGCAAAACTTGTCTTTGCATTGTCAACACTAGCAAGATATCGGGACCTAAGCGATCTGTTAAGATCACCGATCGTTTCACATATACCTCCGCAAATGTCATTTATTGCATAACCTGTACGTTATGTAATAAATTATACATTGGCGAGACGGGTAGACGACTAGGTGACCGATTCCGCGAACACCTTCGCGATGTTGAGAAGAATGACAAAGATGCATCTAAGCCAGTCGCTCGTCATTTTAATCTCCCTAACCACTCCAAAAAACACATGCCTATCTGCGACCTTTCCCTACATCTAGATACGACGGAAAGCCGCAAGAATCTGGAACAAAAATTAATCTTCCAAATCGGCACACCTTACCCTCAAGGTATTAACGAACGCTTTTCATTTAACTAATATATTCCTATTTTTCACGTTGCCATGTTACCACCAATAGCGTAGCTCCTACTCTACTATAAAAACTACACGTAACCCATAATTCCTCGATTCGCTCTGACGAAGGGCTAACGCTCGAAACGTCAGCTTTTAGAATCTCTGTACGGTGGCCAATTTACATTATCAACTCCGTTGATAAAACCAAACCTTTGATAAAAAGACGCTTGTATTTCTGGCAAGATGATGTAACGATAACAAAAATAATATAATTCCCACCGTAAAGTCACATCATTTGGCTATTGCTTTGACCCTAAATAGCTTAGATAAACAGCCTTTTGGACCTTCTTATTGAATATTTAACTTTGTCTTTTAGATGATCCCTCGTATGTTGATCCCATTTCCACAAAATATTATGAATGGCTTAATAAATTAATTGACGTGAACGGGTCCTCTGAGACTTAATTAAGTACACAATGAGACAATTTTCTATCCCATATTGCGAGGACAACTATTCTTAGAGCTATTTTATTTTCAAAGAGTTATGTCGTAGAGTTAAAGTTATGTTTCCAAAATCCTGAATTCAAGATTTTGGAAGCCAACATTCATAAAAGCTTAACTTTTGTTTAGGCCTTATTAGGCCTAAGGTTAGCTTTTATGCGTGTTTAGGATACTTTTTGTATTTCTGTATTTTATTTAAATTCAGGATTTATTTAAATTCAGGATGGTATAATTATCTGAGGTAACACATACTTAACTACACTTCAGCCTTTATACACGCTTTTAATAAGTCTAATATATGCCGTTTTCCGCTAATGACGTCAAACTCGTGCTTTCAAATTTCATTCAGAAATGTACAAAGGCTTAAAACAAGAAAAGAAATCAGAAAAGTTTTAGACCTTTGTACATTTCTGAATAAAATTTGAAAGCATGAGTTCGACTTCATTAGCGGAAAACGGCATATATTAGACTTATTAAAAGGGTGTATATATTTTACACAAAAAAGTAGTTCGAATCATGACTTTCTCTCCATTTGATGAACTTTCAACTCCACTGTTTAGCTTATCAGCAATTATGAAGCTTTCTGATCTTGTTACATGTCACATTGCACTTTTTATGCATAAATTTCATAATAAGTTATTACCTTTCAATTCTGATACCTTCTTCAATTCAGTGCTTAATATTCATAACTACAATACACGAAGTGCAGCAAATCAGTTTTATTACCTGCCTCGAGCCAGAACAAAATATGGAATATTTAATATCCGTTTTCAAGGACCAAAGGTATGGAACTCTTTTGGGAAAGTTATAAAGTCAACTCCTTTTAGTAAATTTAAAAAAAAATTTAAAAATGAATTGCTCTGCCAATATTAATGTCACTCTGGTTTCTGTTTTCCTTAGGGGAACGAGTTTCTTCCCAGTTTATTCTGTGATTTATTTGCTGCCTTAAATTTGATTTTTTTTGTTTATTATATTCAGGATTTCTTCCTAGTTTATCTGTCCTTGTTGTCATGTTGGCTGAGAGCAGTAATATTTACGCTTATTTTTTCGGTACAGTATTTGCGATTTTTCAAGTATAAACCATATGAGCAAGCAATAATTTTCTTGCTCTGTGTAATTTCCGATAAATACCACGGGTGATATTTTAGTTTTGTTGCATATTTCACTCGCCTCAGTACTCGCCTCTCGTTTTGTGAAATTATGTAGAATAGGTAACTTTGAATAGCACTCGCGGGATTTTTAGGTTGTTTTCTCTTTTTTTAAAGAAAAGTTAAATCCGTTACTTTTTCTGTTTTGTCGTCCTTGTGGCTTTAAAACGCTAGTATTGACTTATAAAAGGTTTTGAGCAGGTTTTCGAGCAGAGTTTTGAAAATGTTATGGTAACCAAATAAGAAGGAAACTATTTTATAGGAAAAAGGAAGCGTTATTGAACCCCTTTCAGTGCCGAGTCGAATTAACATGGTCTGTCTATGTTTCCAGACAAGGTTGGATTTTCTTTTGAGAAGTTTAGGGAAACTCCTCCGGTCTTATAACCTTTCTCTTTCCCCATTACTAGGAAGATTTAGTAACGACAATAGGGAGCTTAAGCAACGACAACGGCGACGGCAACGAGAACGTCATCTCAAAATATAAATTTGCGTTATCTTAATCGCTTCGTGACCCTTTCAACGTTTTTAATATGACAAGGGTGTGGTAATTCCTCAAAGATGAGACTTCATTTTAGGCGAGAAAATGATATTTTATCCTCAAGTGCTGACGTTCTTCATAAAACCAAAAACTTGCCTATTTCACGATGTTGTTTTGCTCACGACGGCAACGAAATGGACAAAAGTGAAAAACGCACGTGCAGGGCGTGCAAAGCTATTGTTTTTGCCCACTAAATATGCAAATTTGTGACGTTCTCGTTGCCGTCGCCGTTGTCGTTGCTTAAGCTCCCTAATGGCGACGGCAACGAGAACGTCACAAATTTGAATATTTAGTGAGCAAAAGCAATAGCCTTGCATGCTCTGCACGTGCATCTTATCATTTTTGTCTATTTCGTTGCCGTCGTCAGCAAAACAACAACGCGAAATCACCAGATTTGAGGTTTTGGGGAGAACTATAGCCCTTGAGGATAAATTTTCATTTTCTTCCCTACATTGAGCCCCGTTCATACTAGTTTCAGTTTTGAGGATTTGCCACACCTTTGTCACCTTAAAATGCTTGGAATAGTCACGAATCCATTACCATAACGCAAATTCACATTTAACGATCGACGACGTTCTCGTTGCCGTTGTCGTTGCTAAAGCTCCCTATTATCGGTAACTTCGTAACTTTCATCCTTTCAAACGAAACATTTGCAGGGGAAAGGATGACAAAGTATCTGAATAAAGTATTCTTTACAGTTATTTCTTAAAATGGTGTTATGCTGGACATGATATTCTCGTACCCACAATCTAAGATTAGAGGACTTCTACTCACATTTTAGAAATTAATCAAACGACGCAAAACGACTCAAATCGACGCAAACTTGCAGTGAAAAGAGTGAAAACTTTTTTTTGATTGGACTTTTGGACAAGACTGGGAAATTAAGTAGTCAATTCATTTGTAAACTTTGTCAACTTAAGAAAGCTGACGCGATGGACATCCGACGTTACAACAGGCTGAGATGCCAAGTACCGCAACTACCTAAACTCTACGGCTTACCCAAACTACATAAACCTAACGTACCTATGCGGCCCATAGTTTCGTTCTGTGGTTCGCCGGCTCACGAACGGTCAACATACCTCACTACGATACTGAAACCACTGACTGACGAATCCCGACGCAAACTACATTCCACCGAAAACTTTATTGACGCCATCAAGACAGTACAAGTACCTGACGACCACAAACTGACGTCTTTTGATCTGAAATCACTGTTCACCAGTATTCCACTTGAACTGGCTCTCGACTGCACTGACACCGCCATCAACAACTCCACTTCACAACTGCCAATACTTACCAACGACCTTATGGACTTGCTGAACCTATGCCTTACGTCTACCTAGTTTCAGTACAACGGTAAACACTACAAACAGTTACACGGAACAGCAATGGGTTCACCGGTTTCCTTTGTTGTTGCCGAAATCGTTATGCAGAACATCGAGCCCTAGCAAGTTACAAACGAACCATACTACTCTGGTTACGCTACGTTGATGATACTTTCACAGCTCTACACAAAGACGAAATCGACGATTTTCACGAACATCTCAACAGACAAAACGCCCACATTCAGTTTACCAGGGAGATCGAGGGTAATGGTAAGATTCGTTTTCTTCACTGCTTGGTCATCCGTGACAACTACAGACGACAGTTTACAGGAAACCCACCCATACTGAAAGACTCCTTGACGAACCATCTTACAACCCTACGTCACACAAGGCTACAACAATACGGACCTTAACGAACGCGGGCTACTGGTTTGTGCCTCACACGTTAGCTTAGCAGACGAACATAAGTACTTAGACAACGCATAGTTAATAGAGGGGACTGGTTTGGAAGCTCGGCAAACATCAAAGGAGCAAACAAAGATGCCAAGATTTAGGTTGGAAAGTCCACGACCGTGCACAATCTTTTGTTTTGCGCTCATACACTATGCATGAATTACGTAACCAACACGTTTCTATTGGTTAGTTCCTCAGTACGGAGTAAACAATTATTGTGTTTTGTGCACGGTCAAGGCCCAAAAAGAGAACAAAAACCTACAACAAAGAAATTTGCCGGGTTTCATAACCATTCCCGTGTATTAACGATGGACAACGTTTTCAGTAAGAACGACTACAACTGCGACTTCGTTACACGCAACACTTACCGTACAGAACCTAACGTAACAAGCACTAACATGACACCTAACACTACAGTGACTATACTATACGCTACATCAAAGGAACTTCTGAGATTATCGCTAGGATCCCATGGCCACAGCCCTACAACATCTGTGTTGCTCCGAGCACCCCACACAGTATCAGTCTTATCACCAGTCCCCAGTTCCCGGTTAGAATTTTTATGATGATGATGCCTAACAGAGTTTGCGACGTCTTGCCCTTTACTTGTACTGTAAACCCCTGTTTGTGTTGTAGCTTGCTGAAAACTCTACAGATGGGTAAAATAAACAACTAACTACTGCATTTTTCTTCGCATCTATTTATTGAAATGTCCTTCGGAAATATTTGGAGATGGCATTTCCGAAAACCTAAGGTGCAAAATTCTCTGCGGGAGCATGCCCCCATGTAGAAACCTTCTTTGTGTGCGCTCCCCTTCAAATCTCAGACTACGCCCCTGGCAGCAGTTTATAAGATCAAATATTGCGACTGCCAGTCCACTTATGGACTGTGAGACTGGCAGAAATTTGAGCACTAGACTGACTGAACTCTGACGAGCGACGAGGAACAGTGACATCAACAATGACATTGCTGAACACCATCTACAGACAAACCACAGAATCGACTGGTATTCTGCTGCATGTGTTACCTACAGCACTAACTACTACCAACGAATCGTACTGGAAAGCTGGTTTACTAACTTAGAACAGACACCAATAAACCGATGCCTACAACTTCCCGCACCCTACAAACTAGACTTTCGAAAAGTCCTTCGTCTCCTGTAGATGGCGCGCGAAACGAAGGACTTTTCATACTTGATTGGAGCCAATTTTAGAGACCCAAAAATGAGTCGCTGAGCTAGACCAATCGAAGTAGTCCTCGTGGACTTCAGGGGATAGAGTTATCAATCAAAATTTTCCATACGCAGTGAAGTGTAACTTTCAACATATATAGCTACAAGGCCACCGGATATTCCGAATTGCGCGACTATCAGGGAAAAACAATTCACGAATATTTGTCTTGCAAAGATGTGTTTGTGTCTGCTCCAGCCGGAGCTGGGAAAAGTCTGACCTTTGAACTAGCTAGCTCCGTACGCATTTGATTGTTTACTTGGAGAGGATTGCAATGCTATCGTCTTCGTAATTGTTCCACGGATGTCACTCATGAAATAATTGTTCTCTAGCCTCACTTGTCGTGACATTAGAGCGTTATATGTAGACAACTTATTTAAAATCTTAAGTATAAACTGGTGTTTTGAAGTCCCGAAGTAATTCTCAACGACTATCGGCACATTTTTCGTCAAACGGAACAAAAAATTTTAAAATTTATCGACGAGAGTCATTGCATCAAGTTTCACTAAAATGTATCTTTTCAATCCCGGTCTAGCACGTCTCCTACACATGAAGCTTACCGGATCTTTCATGAGTGAAATCAATTGACTTTCTTGCCGATTCGAAGCTTTCCCTTACTTGTTAATCTCTCGAACTAGTGTTTCGTTTCAGCAAAAATTACGGCACGAAGTGTTTGTCCAAAAAATACCACTGGAGATCCCTTTCCAAGCGGTGACTAAATAAAGTTTCGTTTTATTGCGTCTTTGTTTTTAATACACAAAGTCAACAAATTTCCTGTTTTGATTTAGTAGAAACAAACATGTTCGATTGCGCCATCAAGTACAGGACTTGGGAATGACGTCATCCCTTTTTGGCGCGAAACAAAATGAAAATCTTGCAAGCTCATCCACTTCGCGTGCGAAAAATCACGTTTCGCTCGCCAAAACATTTTCTCATTTTCTGGGATTCTTATGAGGTCGACTTGTGGCAAGTCTACCTACAAACGACTCATCGACGACATGAACAGAAAAGCAGCACTCTGATTTACTCTATCACAGTACTGCTCAACGTATTCTACGATACACGTACAGACCTTAGACATATGGACGGATCGAAATGCACCAATCACTGATTAGTCTTCCCAGCCAATCACATCTAGGCTCAACTGATAGTCGACTAATAGCATTAACTCTGAAGATGACTTCCGCCCTGGTTGTCGAAATGTCATCTCAAACAGTCCCTCGTAGGACTACACTCACCCGGACAATCGTACTGTACTTAATTATAATATGACTCCTGGGTTCAAACTATTTACGATAATAAAGAAAGTGGGTGGCCAAGCCAGGCGCCATGGCCGCTGCGTGTTAGCTTCGCATTTTAAGACAATCATGGTGATATTATTTCGATGTTGCGAAAAAAAGAATTTAAAAACTTAAATCAAGCAGCTGATATAGGGTATCTTCATTGCGTTCCTTGCTGTCAAACACAAAGAAAAATGCAAATTAGTTTTTTTCCTTAAACCTCGATTTTTTTTCTTTGCTCTGGGGCAATTCGAAGCTACTCTCTAACATTTAATGCTTGTATGGCTGCCTTTGTCTCACTCTAGATTGAACAAGGAACTCGCTGCTGTTTGTATTGAAACCATGAAAACGAATTCCACGGTTACAAGATTGCACCTCCGTCAGTGTAACGTTGATGATGCAAGTGCTTCTGCACTGGCTGAGCGATTGAAAGAAAATTCAACGCTGACATCACTGACGTTGTCCTATAATGCAATTGGCGACGTCGGTGCTGATGCATTGGCTGAAGGATTGAAAGAAAATTCAACGCTGACATCGCTGAACTTGTCTAATAATGGGATTGGAGAAGTCGGTGCTGATGCACTGGCTGAAGGATTGAAAGAAAATTCAACGCTGACATCGCTGAACTTGGCTAATAATGCGATTGGCGAAGTCGGTGCTGATGCAATGGCTAAAGGATTGAAAGAAAATTCAACGCTGGCATTGCTGGAATTGTCTAATAATGCAATTGGCGACGTCGGTGCTAATGCACTGGCTCAAGTATTGAAAGAAAATTCATCGCTGACACACCTGTACTTGTCTCGTAATGCAATTTGCGACGTCGGTGCTGATGCAATGGCTAAAGGATTGAAAGAAAATTCAGGGCTGAAAGTGCTGAACTTGTCTAATAATGCGATTGGAGAAGTCGGTGCTGATGCACTGGCTAAAGGATTGAAAGAAAATTCAACGCTGACATACCTGGACTTGTCTGATAATGCAATTGGAGAAGTCGGTGCTGATGCACTGGCTACAGGATTGAAAGAAAATTCAACGCTGACATCGCTGCTTTTGTCTAATAACGCGATTGGAGAAGTCGGTGCTGATGCACTGGCTACAGGATTGAAAGAAAATTCAACGCTGACATCGCTGCTTTTGTCTAATAACGCGATTGGAGAAGTCGGTGCTGATGCACTGGCTAAAGGATTGAAAGGAAATTCAACGCTGGGATTGCTGCAATTGTCTAATAATGCAATTGGCGACGTCGGTGCTGATGCACTGGCTAAAGGATTGAAAGAAAATTCAACGCTGAGATCGCTGCTTTTGTCTAATAATGCAATTGGTGACGTCGGTGCTGATGCACTGGCTACAGGATTGAAAGAAAATTCAGCGCTGGGGTTACTGCTTTTGTCTAATAATGCGATTGGAGACGTCGGTGCTGATGCACTGGCTAAAGGATTGAAAGAAAATTCAGCGCTGGGATTGCTGGAATTGTCTAATAATGCAATTGGCGACGTCGGTGCTGATGCACTGGCTAAAGGATTGAAAGAAAATTCAACGCTGAGGTGGCTGCTTTTGTCTAATAATGCGATTGGAGAAGTCGGTGCTGATGCACTGACCAAAGGATTGAAAGATAATTCAACGCTGACGGAATTGAATTTATCTAGTAATTTAATTGACGAAGTTGTTGCCCCCGCAGTAAAGGACGCTTTGAAAGAGAATCAAGGGCGAAGACTCATCATGGATTAATGTTATCAGTGACAGGGTGGTGCTGGATGATGTCGTTAGATATATCATTCATCAATCTGAGTTGAACATTGTGCCATAATATAATATTCACTGTTAAAACGTTTTGAGCAGTGACTGTTAGCTGAACTACTAAACCCTGTCCAACAAGACTTAATACGCCTTTTTTCAAACTTAAGTAGAGTATAGCAGATTAGGAGTTTTTTTCCGCGTAAGAAGCTGTGGCAATTTCCTTTGTTTTGTTAGGTCGCAGTAGAGTTTCGTTATTGTGAAACAGGGTTACACGTCATCCGTCAGTTTGACTGGTTCTTGCACCAATGATTGGCCTTACTTTGTCGTGATGTTTAGTTTGTTATTTTTTATTAGTTTTAATCCATTCTTAGTTTTCACTGTAGTTGTACACCGCCGATGCGAACTTTTGAAGGGCGTTGCGTGCTCAATAGGGAGCCGTTTTGGTTTATCAAGTGAAATGAAGTCCATTTCCCTTATGTCCTCTGCAAAACAACAACGTGAAATTACCACATTTGTGGTTTAATGACAGCGTGAATTTCATCAGTGAATCATTCATTCTCTATAACTAGGGTAATCATAGATTAAAGAGTACGTTGGACTTGCGAAGTGAGTTGTCTCCGGGCTTATGCGCGGATTAAATCGAAACTTCAACATCCCCCCCCCCCCTCCCCCCTCCCCAGGCAAAGCCCGGGCATTTGACTATCCTCTGTGCCCGGGAAGTGGGGAATTTGACCTTTGCCTGCATGGGGTAGGGAAAATTGAACCGGAAGTGTCAGGATTTTTTTTTCGTTGCGCCGAAGTCGCTAACAGCAATAAAACAAGTGTTTGGACGAGATGGAAGAGTTTAAAGGAAGAGATATAACATTTGTGAGCGATTGAGTTACAAAAAAGGTCTTCAAAAGTTGTCTTTAAAAGAATTTTGGCTGCGTAATTCGTCTTTGTCATACTATACAGGGAGCACAATATGTTACGTTTGCACACCCCCATTTCATTGTTAAAGCTCTGAAAGCTGTACGTTTCTGTTAGAGGTAATCAACCGACACTGAACAATTTAAAATACATGCAGTCAAGTAAACGCTCTATTGTAGGCTCTGTTGTTGATAAGTATACAGTTCCCTCGTTAAACAACGTTTGCCATGTTTCGGAGTTAGAGCAGCTTATTGACATTGTCCGCCTTAATTTATTCAATTTTCAAGTCACTTTTAATAGTTCAATATTAAAGTTGTGTTTTTACAGTAGCTCAATTCTGGTGAAAACGGCATTATCACATAAAAGGTCAAGAAGCATGTGTTAGCATGTTTATACACAAGATTTATTAAGACGACAGGAGCCGACGACGATTGTTCTTTAGTAGGGTATAACATACAAATTCGACGATAGGGTAGGGTATTTGAACACCGTTTTGGCCCGAGGGGGCGGGAATTTGAACGATCCAATCTTCAAATGTTCAAATGCCCGGGCTTTTTCCCGGAAGAAGGGGGGGGGGGGGATGATGTTGAAGTTTCGAGTTGATCGGCGCATTACCACAGATACTTTTAGGCTTCTATTGTCGAGTAAGCGACCACGAAGAAGAAAAAGGTTGATGATGATGATAATGGTTAACGTATTGATAATGACGAAGATAACAAGCAATATATTTTATTGTCAAAAGGCCAACAGAACATGTGTTAAATAATTATATTGCATCAGTTAACAACAGAATAGAATTAGTTCTTAGTTGACTTGAGTGTCAGTTTTGGACGATATGAAGTTGTTACCAATTAATCATAACTTAATTTTTGATGTATAAGGCTCCTTTTTAAAATCAAAACACAAGAACTTTCAAGTTTTCAAGAGTCTTTGAAGTCAATGTTCAACAGGAAAAGTAACAGTAACAATAAAATATTTAAACAACAACAACAAATCGTAACAGTTGAATTCCCTTGACAGGTTATTACATCGAGGATGAGCCAAGAGACTTTGATACCAAACATCTTTAAGCTGATTTGAAGATGTGTCATATGTAATGGATAGGAGAGATTGAATTTCCAGAAGAGACAAAACCAGTTCGTCCTCTGAAATCATGTTCAAGTTGACGAGGGTACTTGATAGCAAGGCTGCTGCTTAACTGTCGCCCGGTTCCCTGGGGTGCCTCATTTGCGAGCGCGGGCGCCCAAATTTCTGAACGAGTAGCCCGAACAGGCGCCTAACTTATCACAAGGTGATTCATCCTCACTTTTAATTAACTAATTCTGGGCTCTTGAAAAAATAGCTCGGGCTACTAACTTTTAGTGTTGGAAGCCCGAAGGGCTCCGCAAAATTTTTCTTAGGCAGCAGCCTTGGATAGGTCTGCAAACTTAAGAAACACAAAATCCGTTTTGGAAACAAGAATTCGGATTTGGATTTTCCCAAAGAAACGCACCCTAAGTTCTAGTGACAATTGTCTCGCCATAGTGCTAGGACTAAAATTGTCGAACTGATATAGTGACTGATAAAGTGAGTACACCCTCAAGATCACTTCCACTCAAGTTGTAAAATAGTTCTTTGTATTTATGGGGATAAAAAGATATTGTTCTTGGTGTTAGTTTTTTCAGTTCATAGACTACTTTCTTAAATGGCGACGGCATTTACATTCTTTTGTCTTCATGTTGGTAATTAGACCTACCGCCCTCATTTTAAAACAAAAATTCTTTTGAAATTTGCTCGTCGTAGCGAGGCTAGAAAGGCTCATTAGCATTAAAACAGAAGAATCTTTTATTTGGTCCCCATTATGAAAGAGGTCTATATCGCTCTTTATTACACATAACATGAGGATTTTATTCCATAAAGCTCATTTGTACAAATGTATACGCTTTATTTTCACATGTGGAAAAGGCTTATACAGCCAATCAGAATGGTGTACAGCTATTTCACATGTGGAGTATAACCAATCAACGATAGCGTAAAGGCGTTTCCATGCCAATCACTCGTGCATCTCGTGCAAATCGTGCAAATCGTACTTTGTTATTGAATTAAATTAAATTTGCATTTGGTTCTATTGTTAGTGAGTTTTTGTTTCTAATTTGCGTTCAGAAAACTATTTTAATGAAAATTCTCGTCTTATGTGTAATAAACAGTTCACGACATAGAAAGTGCTTTGTACGGGGTTTTATTCACTCGTTGTTTGTGTCAAAAACCCTCACTCGCTCGTTCCTCGCTCGTTCGGGTTTTTGACACAAACAACTCGTGAATAAAACCCCGTACGCCGCACTTTCTGTGACGTAAACTATATTTATGATTTAAACGTCGGTGGCTTCAAAATTGACATTGTAATTAATTTCACCTCGCTCTTTCCATTTCTAGCATCTATTTTGTTCCACGACGACTTTTTATGATTGACAAGGTCACGTGACACGGTCATGCAAAGAACCAGGAACCCATGACCCGGAGCCTACAGCTCCCATACTGGGCCTATGTAACGGCATTTTTACAGACCGATCTATTTTTAGACTATCTTTTCCCGAAAAAACAAAGGCAGTTCCGGTTCGGTGACCCTATGACGTCAGCTTAATTTCTTGTAATTGGTCATCGGGCTCCTGTGGGAGTCTCATTCGCGGGAAATTCAATCTAAAAACAAATCGGTCTGTGAAAACGCCGTTACACGAACAATGTAGAGTTGTAGGCTCCGGGTCATGGGTTCCTGAAAGAACCTATTTGAATTACATCAATCATAGCCGGCTGAAAGTGGGCTGTCGCGCCAGAAAAATCAGTTTTCGGATTCTTCGTTTCTTTGGGAACGAAGTTTCCCGTGTGATCTGAGATCATAAATTCAATCTTAAATTCTCCCAAATTAATGGCCTCCCTCCCAAGAATCTTCCATAGCTCAGGGGTAAAGAATGCGAGCTAGTAACCGGAAGGTAATAGCTCCCGGGTTTTTCTCTAGGATCTCCGAATCACCATTTATAAATACGTCTCTTTATTCCCCGTTTATATTCGGCGGCTCTCTGCATAAAAATTTTATTTCTAAATGTCTAAATTTTTCTAGGGACCAGAAGTTGTGTTCACACGTCCAGACCTGAATTTTGATCTCGTTCGCTTCCGGGAGGAACATGCAGGAGATCACATCACCCTAAAGAACATCTCCAGTATTCCAGCGGAGTGGAGCCTGAAGGAATGCGTGGAGTGCCTTGAGGTTTGTCTTCTGACCCTGGATAGAAAGACACGGTATTGGCCTTTGGACTCGCCCTTGAAACGAGACGAGTTTGAAGCCAAGTCCAGAGGCTAACTAAGTCAACTGCGGCTCCATATTCTTCCGCCACTTTTGTTTTTGCTGTTGATATTGTAGAGCAGCAAAGGGTCAGATTAAAATTAAAACACAACATTATCAGGTCGCCATTGCAACTTACTTCGACCGCAAGTTATATTTGCTTTTTGATTTGAGAAAGATGATCGCAGAAATTTGAGTAGCCAGTTTCATAAAAAGAGAGCGCGAGGCCTAGGAAGTAACAGGGCGAAGACTGAGGAAAGACCGGATCTTGAGTGCTGTCTTGCCTCCTGTTCCCACTCCTTCCCGTCCCTTTTTTTCCGCGCTTTGAGATTTCGCCCTCCTCCACCATCGGAGAGCCTGGAACAAGCTATAAAGTTAAGAATTTACAACAATGGAGGCTTGGAATTCTGAGTTCGAAACCAGCAGAACAAAATAAATTATGTCTAGAATATTTATAAAATGTCCGCAGTATCCTTTGCTATATTGGCGTAGAAAATAATTGGGCTGCTTGTTTGTAGAATGTACCAGGCCATTTCCGAGTTGCTGTTTGCCTCTGGTTTAAAACGAGTCTTGGTGCTCAACCTTTCAAATGATAATGACTTTGATTTGCGTTATATATTCACTACTCGTTCCCGGAATGGATGTGCACCAGGAATCGCTTTGAAACTGAGGCAAACAGCAACTCGGAAATAAGCTATTGGCAGCTCAAGGATCTAACTTGTGTTGACTCGAGCAGCTGTAGTTGAAAGTATTCACTTTGTGTTTTATTTCCCAGCAGCCAGAGGATGTTGCATCCCACTCTGAGTTTACATTCACTCCAGATTGCGGAGTACTTGGTCCGCAAGAGACTAAGCAAGTTGAAGTATTATTTAGAGCATTGATGGCCCGCGAAGAGTGAGAACCGCGCTGCAGTGCATTGTGAAGAATGGTAAAACAAGGTATAGAATTGATTTTTCTCTCTACTACAGATGTGTTTTTTCTTTAAGCTCTATGCAATCTTTCCTCACTTGTATTTCGTTGGACGCTTTCGATGGATGCGGGTGATGGTCGCGGTCGATGGTCGTGGTCCACGGTCGCGGTTCGTGGGCGCGGTCGAGGTAGCAGCAATAGAAGAGTTTTTTAGATTTTTATGAAACGGGCCACGGGAGCCCATTTTGTGAAAAGCCCAAACGTTTTTCGAAGCCAAAGAGATGTTAATTTTATCTTTAGCAGATGAAAAAGAAAAAATCATTGCAGAATTTCATGGCCTTAAAACGTCGTCCACTGAAATATCGCCACGGGACGGCAACCGGAAGTGAGCTGTTTTCCCTTTTGACTTGTCTTCAGACAGCTACATTTATATCGCCAAGTGTCTTTTCACTTTTAGAGATGATTAGTATAAAACTCTTGGGGACACCACTGTCCTGGGACGCAAAATGTTCCCTTCCGGTTGCCGTCTGCGTCTCAAAAACACGCGTGCTTAAGCTCCCTAATGTGGGCGACGTATCCTAAAAACAAATTATACGACCTGTATTTTGATGGTTGTGGTCGATGGACGCGGCCGATGGACAAGAGCGATGGACGCGGTCCATGGCCGCGGACGAACTATCCCAAAAATAAATTGGGCATGTGAGAATGAAAGGTTCATGTATATCAAAACCACAAATTTTGGTGATTTTACGTCGTTGTTATGCAGAGTACAATGTACTGCAAAAAAATGCGCTAAAACGCGTGCTGCTCGTACCGTTGTTGTTGCTTCTGAAACTCCCTTATGGCGTCGTGACAACACCGAAGCGTAATTTGTCTTTATGATTGTTTTTTACTTCAATAAATTGAGGTTGTACTTTCAGGGTTTTGCTTGAGCTCTCTAATAACTCAATTATGTCCCACCCACCAGCTGACATTGATTGTTGTTTTTTTCTTCCCTGTAGCTACTTATCAGTGTTTTGTGAGGTACAGAGGCCACTGGTTTGCCTGTTGTCTTGCGACATGTACATTGAGAAGGTGTATCTAGCTGTTCCTGTCAACCGAGAAGTGGTTCTTTACAATCAGTCACTGATTAGAGCTCACTTTAAGTGGAAACAGGTGAAGCGTGTTTCTTGCAACTCTTTCAACCACAGGCCTTTACGTGCGTCTGTTATTGTTTTCATGAATAAACAGTTGCCGAGTACGGTCTCCTGTGGACTTGAATTGAATTGAATTTCTACGTATCATTTTGAGTTGCACGAAGTCAGTTGAGTTCGACTTTAATGAAAGTTCTAACATCCAATCTCCGAACTGGTAGCGGAAACCATGAGAGATTCCATTGCCTTCCTCATTGATCTTTAATTTTTTGTGTGTTTTCATTGATCACCAGTTGCTTGAAGGAGACTATATTCTCACGTTTGAGCCCAATCAAGGGTACCTGGATCCGAGAAAAGAGATGTCAATCAAGCTGACATTTACAGGCCACAAAAAGGTAACACGAGCGTTGCTCTACTCTTCGCTTACGAGGACTATAATCCGCAGACCTTGTCTCAAAACCCTTCAATGTTTATAACCCTGTGGGGCTTGAAAGATGCCAAACAATATTTTCAAAGAGTGCGGCATGGAGTTCCCGCTGTCCTGCGTACTGTAGCATTGTGGGGAGGGGATATGCTCCGAGTTACTAGCCTTAACAACTGACCTACTCTGTAATCCGAGAGTAAATGAAGATATGACAAATGAGGATGAAGACATGTTATAAAGTGTTGGCTCCACTACTTGCTGTAAGGGGAATGCTGCCGCTGTTTCGACTCTTAGCCTTGTGTCATTTGTCTTGCCGAGATTTTGTTCCAACACTTTGAAGTACATGGGACATTGAGGCTTAGAGGAATGCTTCTTTTCATTTATCTACCTATGTTAAGAACTTATTGTCCCGTTAAACATTGAACTTAATGAAATATTGGGCAGGGCTGGATAAGACTACATTCACACGGTACCAGACGAATTTTCTACCGGTTGAAAAAATTGATGGGACATTTTGTTCGCACAGAACCGTGTGATATAAGTATCAATATTTACCCTC
>NC_090883.1:45482737-45487737 GCF_036669925.1 Montipora capricornis
ATCATCCTCGAAGTGGGTCAATTTGAAGGCATTGTAGAGTTAGTCCTTCCAAATGCCCGGTCTGACTGGTCAGATCTGTTAAATGAATAGCGTCCCTTGTCTCCGCTATCACGGTCTTTCCCACTGAATATCAATGAAGGGGTTATTTTCTAGCGAAACTGTGAAGCTACGTCGATAGGGAAGTGAAACAGCGATTAGCTCTGAATTCGCTTTGACGAAGGGCTAACGCCCGAAAGGTCGACCATCCAATCTTTTACGGTGATAATTCGACCTTTTTTCAACTCGTTTTTCATGTTTTCTTTCCTATTAGGCATTGCACAGAGCGCATTTGAATGTATATTCACAAAGAGTATGTGTTATAGGAATTCTGTATCCCAGATACCTTGTTTTTGTTCCTGACAGACCTGAAGAAATCAAGGAAACGTCACTTGATGACCGCGATCTTCTTCTCGATTTCGAAACAGTACCGCTGGCCAGTTGTCCTCGCGCGACCCTCGTCCTGACAAACACCTCAGCAATACGAGCTCGCTTCAGTGTAGAACTGAATTACTTTCGAGCAGCGAAACCACCAACGCCACCAGACGGTAAGAATGTGGTTAGGATGCTTTGAGTATTAAGTCAGGACCACTTTATGTTGAGAAATGGAAGTGAGAAGCACGCTCAATTTTTGTGAACGTTTCGAAAGGACCTTTAAGGTCGAAACTGACACTGGGCGATAAGACATTTCCCGGTGCACATGCAATGATTCTTTAATTTTTATTTCTTTAATATAATTTGACTGAAATATACTCGTCCGTGGCCGTATGGCCTGGCTGGGCGTCTAGATATCTGCAGCCGTGTTTTTCTCTTGATTTAAACTTAATTCTCACATCATTGGATAATGCACCTCAAAAACACCAATGGAACACACTGCATAGCCAAAGCATTTGTGGTCCAAACGCATCGTTCACGCTTTTGTTTCTTTTACCCTTTTGGTTTCTTTACTTTTATTTTTTTCACTTCTCTTTGTCAGGTGCACCCCAAAGCAAGAGGTATGATCGATTTTTTTTATAAATTCTTTATGTCTTAAGCTTGGGCTTTTGTCGTCGGGTTTCAATTGAACTGAACGCTACAAAACAATAAGGAAAGTAATTCCTTCAGCCAATCACAAGAGACACATACTGTCAAACGAGCCAATCACATTGCAAAGCAAAAAGATTTTACATGCATTCGGCGGGAAAATGCTCGCGAACTTGGCCCAATTACCTTAACCTCTGATTGGCTGAGAGTTAAGAATATGGCGTAAGGTGTTTAAAACAATTACTAGGCGAAGCAAAGGAAAACAAAAGTAATCACGAAATGAATTTCAAGACGTGATTTCAAACCCTTTGGAAATAAAACGTTTTGTTCCAGGTATTACCATATCATTTAAATTAATGTAAATGCTACATTATCATGCAAATGCGATACACAAAGAATCTTAACCCCGAGAGATATGAATTGGGTACAACATTGGTTGCGATCGCATTAGGGCATTAGCACTAGTGTTAAATTAAGTTATATTGTTCAGTTTTCCTGAGGGATTCAAAACACCAGAGAGTTGACGCTAGGGTAGTGTCAACACTAGTGATAGTAGGCCCTGTTTACAAGCAGGTAGGGTAACCCTACTGCTAGGTTACCCTAGCGGGAGGGTCAAAGATAGCCCGGGTTTACAAGCAAAATTGCACAGGTAGGGTTATCCTACCTCCCGGGACAACTTTGTGTGCTTGCTAACCGGCAGAATCGCAAAGACAAAGGAAATCGCTAAAAAGTTGACCCGGGTAGGCGAGTCGTCCCTAGCAGAGCGTTTACAAGGCAGCTAGGGTTACCCTAGCACTAGGGTAACCTTAGCTGCCTTGTAAACAGGTCGATGAAAAAAAGAAGAAATGTGTGAGTGCTTGGGTAACCCTCTTGCTAGGGTGACCCTAGCACTAGAGTTGTGCTAGGGTTACCCTCCCTCCTTGTAAACAGAGCCTTACACTGTGTTTCTCTCAAGACAGTGTGACCGCAACAATTGAGTAAGCCGAATCGTTCTATTTAGGGGAGAAAATGAAAATTTACCCTCAATTGCTGACGTCCTTCATGAAACCTCTCCTTCAAAGACGCTGTTTTAGAGGCTCCTAAAGGTGGAAAAAATGGTTTTAATTTGATCCTCGATCAATGAATTCGTGTTAGACAAGTGTAGAGGATTTCTTGAGGTTGTAGGCGCTTTAAGGGCACTAGGGCAAAAGCAAAAAGACAATGATGGCCTTTTTTGTGCATGACTTGAGGCGCTTCTCGTGTTCGTGGTCGTCGTTTAGAAAACGGTCATTGTGTTGACATTTGAAGTGCAGTGAGTACCCAGCATTTTGTATACACTTCCTTCGAGCCCCTTCCCATAGTTGGTTTTCACGTTACGTCATCGCCGCCATGTTGTTGGACGAAAACAAAAGATCTCTCATTTGCTCCTTTTGTTCGTCCACCAGAAGTCGTACATTTCACTATTGTTATTTGTGTCTTTCACTTGACGTCACAGCGGCCATGTTGGTGTACCTAAACAATGGAACGGCGGCCATGTTAGTGTACCTAACTAATTCTCCGGGAATTGAGCTCAATTATCATTCAAACGTTTTCTTTTGTTTCGGTGGAAAAACAAAGTTACTGATCACGTAAGTGAAAACACTCATTAATCGGTCTGTGAAAACGCTGACAGGAATATGAACAAAAAAAAAAATGGTCAAAAGTGAAAAGCGCACGTGCAGAGCGTGCAACAACAACAACAACAACAACCTTTATTCACACTATTCAAGAAGAATAAGAAAGAAGAACAAAAAGAAACTATGGAAAACAATATAATAGAAGGTATATAGTTGTACTCACAGTTTATGAATTAGTGTGCAACAGCCAAAGTAGCAAAGCTTTCGAGTTGGCTGCTGCTTACTTACAACTAAAGAATGGAACGAAGGAGACAAATAATAATTAAGACTAAACTAATTCATAAGGCAAGAAGTGTTATGAAAATGGAATCGAGATGTTACATTAAAAATTACTTACAGAAAAGTCAGAAAACAATAATAGATATGATTACAGAATGAAATTCAGTTGGGAATGCAAAACTATGACTGACATTTGAGGAGATGATCTTTATACCGTTTTTTAAAACTACCAATAGAGAGCCATTTCAAGTTTGAAATGGCAAAGCTAATAGGGAGCTTAAGCACGCACGTTTTTGAGACGCGGACGGCAACCGGAAGTGAGTTATTTTCCCTTATAACTGGCTTTCTCACAACCACATTTACATTGCTATGTATCTTTCTCCGTTAAGAGATGATTAATACAAAAATCTGGGAGACATCACTGTCCTGGCACGCGAAATTTTCTCTTCCCGTTGCCGTCCGCGTCTTAAAAACGCGCGTGCTTAAGCTCCCAATTGTTTTTACCCACGAAATATGCAAATTTGTGACCGATTGGTCTTGAATTCTTGTCATTTATCCGCAGGGGACGAATATTGGGTCGAACTCCAAATATTGCCGATCCCATCAGCAAGACCACCACGAAAGCTCATGCAGGTCAGAGTGTGTTATCGGCAAAAGGCAATTTTAGGTTACGAACCCCATTTTGTAAACAGCCAACTGGTTGCCTTCTGCTGGTTGGGGTCCTTAATCATGACTCTGTTAAGTTTGAATTGTTTCGTTTAGATTATTGAAAGTGGAGAGCCTGTGAACTAGCTTGATGGCAAACTGCACTTTCACTATAAATAAAACATTTGCTTTTTTTACTTTCCTGAAAAAAAAAAATGAGAGTCATGGCCATTGGCGGATGTCATTACAAAGACAGCACTGTGTTCTCAGCTGTTTTAAGATGCCAAGCGTCGGTCCGACCAGAATTTGAAGTCAGGATCTCCTACCTGATCTTCAGTACTAACGGTGCTGTTTGTGTTTGTATTTCAGATTACTGTCGATCTATTTTGCGCGACGGAAGAGGTGCAGCCTTTCTGCCGAGTCCAGCTTCTGGCGAATTGTTACCATTCGGATATCAAGTGATTGAAATAACTGGTTACAGTGATATGTGGGGGGAGTACAGGGACTTTCTGGTTTCCAAGGTAAACATAACATAGTTATATAGGTGCTGGCGAGGTGACTGAGATCTTGCAACACTAAATTGGAGATTTGCGAAATAGCCGAGATATTGTCTTTGGCATGCCCAAGATTGCTCGATCCATAGGGGCCATTTTGGTTTCTGGGTAATTTTTATTTGAAATTTAGCTATTGCCCTCTGATTTTCATGGTTTCAGATAGAAGGCCTGGAACCAGTGAATATTCCCGTCAAGATGGATGTCGTTGGCTGTCCCCTCAATTTGCAAATGATGAAAGACCAAGCACCGATTCTCCGGTGAGGTTCTCATTTGCTGACACAGAGTTCAAGGTTTTTTCATTCTTCGTCTTTATTTCAAAGAGGCCACCTCATTGGTTAATTAGAGTGAAAGTGTTTGTTGGGTTATATGAAGTAAAGTAATATTACTGTCATGGCTTTGTTTTGATTGGGCTTTTAACCTCAAAACCCCCTCGAGAGGCGTTTTATTAACAACTCTGCTCGAGAAAGAGTTAACTCCGAGGCCCAGTATGATGGGCTCCTATGTACCGTCCTTATCTAAAGAAATAAAGTTTAACTTTTCGTACTTGTCAAGACAAAGATAGCTTTTTTAGCTGAGTCATTCTAAGTCCGGTCTTGGGAAACTTTTTCCGCTGAGCAGACTGACATCCTCTGTGATTGTTTTTGTTGTTGATTAGGTTTGGAACGCACGTCTCTGGCGCTCCGTCAGTACAGCGATCGCTTAGGATTAACAACACAAGTCCCTTTGGTGAGTGAATTGGTGGAACTGATTGCGAAATAGTGAATTAAACGTTTTATGTCAGGAAGTTACTTTGACGGTCGGAACATTTTTGTGACTCGGATTTGCAATGACAGCGATTCTGAATTAAAAGATGCAGAGCAGGTGTAGG
>NC_090883.1:45500237-45515237 GCF_036669925.1 Montipora capricornis
ACAAAGACTACACTTAAAGTTACCTTCACAGCAAAGTAAGTTCAAGTTCATGTGTATCTCTGATTGGCCTTCAATCTCGGCCAAATTTCATTAAATAATCACGTTCAAGTTTTCCATTTTCCAGCTAAAGTGGCAAATTGACATTCATTGACTTACCCGGTACCCTCTTTGACTTATTGTGAGCTAAGTGAGTTCAATTATTATACTTTAACGTTGCAGGCACAATATTGAATACGAGTGCGTCGTCATAGTCAGCGGTCAACTTCAAGAAGAGGAGCAGAGACTGGTGATGAGAGGGCGGGGTTCGTACGATCAAACGCATGAACGGCTGGTGAATGTCACCACGGACACGTAACCAACCGTAAAATGCGCGATATTTGTCGCGAAATTAAGTCTCCACCAAAGGCAGTAATGTTTTATGTGACACATTTTGTGTCGCGCTATGATTTGTATATAGACCTCTGTATGTATTTTGTGAATGCCATTTAATGGAAATTTATTAAAATGTTTTTCATTCAAACAGACTTGCGCATATTTGAAAGTGCGTAAGCATTGATAAGACAGTTCGCTCTTAAAGGTTGTTTGTTTCGACCTTATCACGGTTTAATAATAATAATAATAATAATAATGATAAATTATTACTTATATAGCGCAAAATACATGTGGATGTGATCTAATGCACTAAACGTTTCCGTCAACAAACCGCAATTCCACAGGGAATGCCATTTTGAATTCTCAGACTTTGCGGACGTCTGGGGAAACAGACATCTAAAAATAACTTAATTAGAACTGACGTGTGCTAAGGTCTGACTGGGAGACTTCCTCTCTGTCTCTTTAATTTTCTCTTGGTCCTTTGGGTGGAAAAACTGTCACCATCCCACTCGCGCTTGATTTGCATCTCTAGATCTACACACCAATGCTTATTCTGTAAGCAAATAATATCAAACCTTTGCGGTTAAAATATAGAAAAGCTATAGATCAGGAGAGCGTGAACCCCGGCCAGTAATACTTGTCAAAATGGTCCTTAGGGAACCAGAGAAGGGGGACAGACAACGAACGAGCCATAGCAAATCCTGTACGGAGAGTAATAGCAAGACGAGTCAGACGATGTTTTTCCATTATCTGCACTCTCTTGATTCCGTTGTCTGGATCTAGCCAAATTGGGTACAGGGTGGAGCCTTTGACAGCGAATAGCTGTTTTGAAATCGGTATCTGAGTCCGGAAGATGTCGTTTACAACTTTAAACATTATGATCAGTGTCCATTGCTTCAGCATTACATGATTTACGTCCTTGGCATGATTAGGATCCATATCAAGTAAATTGCTTTGACAATCGCATCACTTGACTTTCCAACAGCAGGGTTTTGAACGGGATTGGGATTCTAAGAAGACTCTGTAGCAACCTCAGTTCATTTTTCAGGATTATCCACGTAAACAATGTTCGACTGCTTTTTAGCAATAACTGTTGTTTATCGTAGCGCAAAGCTTCTGTCAAAGCTCCTGCGAACTCGACATCTCAGCAAGTGCGGTCTTCTGCAAGAGTCTGCCTCCTCCTCAGGCTTTTCTGTGAAGCTAGCGAAAACTGTTAGCGTGTGTGGAGCACGAGCACGGGGAACTGGTGGCAAGTTGCCTCAACCCGAAGCGCATAGGCTTTTATAGATTGTGCTAGAATAATTTTTGGCATAATTCGAGGAAACTAGCATGTTTTTTACTGATTTTTAAAAAGTATCACTGCTAGCATAATCGGCATATATTGATAAGACTGAGACCATTTTTGTTCAATGTTTGAGCAGCATTCACGGTTTACTAACAGAGGGAGGGTGTCTCTAGGAGGCTGTGGCAGCCTGTAGATGGTATTGGTTCCAGTACCTATCATGATCATTTGCACGCTCGCACAAGGCGTCAGCTACCCCACCCGATAACTTGCCGCTCTCTGGGGAAACGAGTGACCAGAACAAGCAAACATAGCCAGAGACCGTTGCCTTAGACAACGAAAGCAAAATACAATAGAAGAGGAGCTTGAGACATCAAAAAAAGTGCGTAGCGTGATGCTATAATGTAATATTATAAGGACTGATAAACTCTGCATGAGAATAACAGTAATTTTCATCCTCGGATAATGCATTTCTCGCTCAAGTGTATTAAGGCTTGACCAGCCTAACTATTATGCATATTTTTATTTGAAGGGAAAGCATTTGTCCAGGGCCTATGAAACTTGGCAGGCAGTTAGTTATCGGTATTGTTATAACTTTTCCAAATTTTCCGTACCAAATTTTTGTCACGTGACCAGATATCGACTTATAACAGTGATATTTTTTACTAAAAAATGCGGAACATTCAACTACATTATATCAATATTGTTTCTTGATTATTCGATGACCCCTTCTAAGGGCTTTGTCATGCCGCATTTTAATCATGTCCAGATGTTAAGAGCAATGAAGAATTGACGAAAATAGGTCACGTGACATGATAAACATCCAAATATCTTAAAAGGTTAATACGGAGTACCACATTAAAAGGCGGCATTCGGTAGGCACAGTTGTACTAAACGTGTTAATGCCAAACGTTTTCAAAATTTTTTATTGTAAATGTTCTCCATTTTTGAGTAAAGGATAAAGATGTTATAAGTTGTTTTAGGATCACGTGACCAAAATGCGATGCAAAATATTTTGGCAAATTAATAACAACACCGATAAAAAATAAAAAATAAAAAAAAACTTTCTGTTAAGTTTCATGGACATTGGACAAATGCTTCCCTTCAAATAAAAATATGCATAATAATTAGATTCGTCAAGCCCAAGAGAAAATGAGGGGACAGAGAAGGAGGCTCCCGGTCCAGCCCTTGGGATATGTCATGTCCACGAAAGTTATTCCGAGACGTCCGCATGCAGGCCAACCTCGGTGCGATATTTGAGAGAAAATATATATTCATCAGCCTTCCACGTGCGCCATCATTTTCTCTTTTCACTAAGAACCTGAGAGCGAGGCAAGACTGCATGCGGACGTCTCAGAAGACAGACTTCCGCTAGAACAAAGACTTCCGCTCGTCTAAAAATAGCTTTCGTGGACACAACATATCCCGCCCAACGCCTTGAGCCTCCCTCTCTGTCCCCTCATTTTCTCTTGTCAAGCCTTAATACACTTGTGCGTGCTCTGATTCAAAACTTCCGACAAAATCCCACAATCAGTATCTGAAAATTTCCTTTCTGCGGCCCGCTCAGCACGTGCTTTACAAAGCGTTGCCTCTATGGAAATGCACTCAGCTGCCTGTTCAATAGAAAATATCCAAGACGTTAGGTCATCGATCTGATTATCCGAAAGAGTAGAATTTCCAGCGGGGCTCTTTTTCTGTTTGGATGATTTGGGTGAAGATCGAGGTTGACTGCTCTTTCTTTTTCCAGACAAAGGACGAGAAACCGCACTTCCTTGTTCGATTTCCACCTCATCCTCTCTTACTTAAATTATCGGAGTAATCCCTGACACGATTCATCCTCACTGCTATCCGCCATTTTGGTTTCACTTTGGTGCTAACACAAACTTCCGGTCAGGTTGCTGATTAAGTATGGACGCATATGATTGGTCTGAATTCGCGGGAAATTTGATTTAAAAAATAACTTGGTTCCTGAAAACGCCGTGACACTTTTACATGGGAGTTGCTGGCTCCAACTCATGGGCTCCTGATAATAGTTCATATACCTTAGTTTGACCTTATGGGACAAATGATTGCGCAAAGCGTTGCTAAGCTAAAATTATTTGCGCCAGCAAGCGAAATTTCTATCTGATTAAAGCAAAAAAAAGTTTTTGTGGAAAGTTTGGATCAATTCCGACGTTGAGAAGTACTCGAAAAGGTAAGAAATGTTTTTGTGCTGAGCCAGCATCTGTCTGACCACAAGGTATTACACAAGATAGCATCTTCATCAAGTTTCTTCGATTTCGCTGGGATTTTGTCGCTTTTTTCTCTCGTATTTCGTACTTCCAAACTTTTGAAGTTTAAAGAATTTAATAAAATAATTATTCCATTAGCGCGATTTTTTGGATATGAGACTGGTTATAGCTAAATCGGCGCTACGCGCCTCGTTGGCTATTTTCGATCTCATATCCAACGCGCGCTCATGGAATAATTAGCAATTATTGAATGAGGCTGAGTAGGATATGAAGAATTCTGCAGGTCGAGGAGGGTGTTATCCACCAAGGCCGAAGGCCGAGGTGGATAACATCCTCCGAGATCTGCGGAATTCTTCATATTCTACGAAAGCCAAATTCAATAATTGCTTTATTATTTATTCAAAATATTTTCTTCGCTCAAACTTCTAAACCTACTCGTAGCCATTTTTCTGCTCAACAAAAATAACACAATCTCGTCGCCAGCTTTTTTCGGTCAACGGTTCAATAATTTGCACTTCTGCTGCACTTTCGACGTCATTTTGACGTCATTGGCTCAATAATCTGCAGCGGGCTGCACTTTTGACGTCATTGATTTGGTGAACAGCAGTTGGTTATGGTGAATTATGCGTGTGGTTTTAACCAATCAGAAACGGGGAAATATTTTGAATGAATAATAATTATAAATACACATGCACATATGGGCGCATGTAAGCGTGCATAGTTTATTTATCATAATACAGGATTGAGTAGTTGCGTTTTGCATGAAAATAATTGTTTAAATATGTGCGTGACAAACATACTGTTCCAAACAAAAACAGATATATGATTGTAAAATGAAGTGTTTCCACTGATAAAGCATGATATGATAAAGTTTTTGGACTTATTTAATTTCGCTTGTTTTGTTCAAAAGGAATAATTTAAAGAAAAAATGGCATAATTCGGAAAAAACGAGCATAATCTGAGCGTAATAATTTGGGCAAAAAATAGGCACCGCTAGTAGCATGATACGCTACTTTTACTAGCACAATCTATAAAAGCCTAAAAGTGCGAGCGCCCCGCTCTTCCTTTCACGAGCGGGCGACTGGGGACGAGGCAGTACAAAAGTGATTTTTTTAATCTCGTGACTATATTTAACGGTTGTAGCCAAGTTACCTGGCCTAAGAATGGAATCGAGGCTACCGGTGACCCTGTTTTGATAGAAACCTTGTTGCCTGCGTAGGATTATCTAAACACTCGCGAGTACGATGGTTTTGGCGCGAGTGGGCAACTACTGGCATGGGGACTAGTAATTTTGAAATCTTTCCACTCACAGACAAAACACGACGAAGCAACCATCAATTTACTCCCACAAACCTTCGTGCTTTTGTAATGTAGGTCACCGGCAGCCTCGCAGCCATTTATGGGCAAGGTCGCTGAGCAAACAACTGAAGAATGGCCCATTTACATGTAATATTCTGGGTCTGCATGGTAGCCTCCCACGCAGACATTCTTAGGGCTTTGTCACGCGTTCCTCCCCCACGAGCGTCTGCTGAAACGAGTCGGAATTTACGTTGACCAATCACAACGGACTTCCGGATTCTGGAAGTGCACTTCAGACCCTGAGAAATTTTGCTTACCGTCACTGCAAGAAGATGGGCTTCGTGTGTTGGGCATTTAAAATCGCTGACTTAAATTCTTATCGAAGAGAAATTGGAGCGTATATATTTCATTCTTTGGCTTAAGATGTTTGGGGCTCTTCACAGAATAAGTACGGTAGAATTCGTATGGTTGAAACATTTTGCCCCCGTGTGATTCAAAGCTATTTGTTGCGTTCCCTTGAGATTGATATCATAATTTTATTTGCCGCATTTCTTTCCACTTCAGTGGAGTCGTTTCGTTTGAATAACCCCATTTCTTGTGGTCCTTCGGTTGAGCAGATTTAAGGTTTGCCTTATTTTTCAAATCGAAGAAACACTGAGTACGAATGATCGCTTCGCAACACAAAAACATTAAATCATATATTATGTAGTTCCACGGCGCTTTAAATTTTAAATTAAACGACATCATACCCTTGCTAAGCACTCGCATTTTGAGTCGCGAGAGTGCAAATGCATACCCCACCTAGGGAACAAAATTAATGTTTCTCAGGAATATTTTTGAAAGGTTTCCTCTCTTTCATGATTCATCCAAAGACGCATTGACGCTCCCAGGGAAGCAATCTACACAGCGCCGATTGGTTCCTGTGATTTCCAGATGACAATTAGTTAACAAAGGGAAAGGGTGGAAAGGAATGTGTGTGGCTCGTTTCAGCAGACGCTGGTGGGGAAGGAACGCGTGACGAAGCCCTTAGAGTGGTTGCGAGGGAAGCCTGCACGGAGGAATATTCCATTTAGTTTAATAGGTAAGTGCTGTACAAAGTACTTTAAAGGTTTTAAGTACCATGAATACGGTTTGTCGTGTCAACACTTGCATCTTATTCAGACTCCTAGATTTGTAAGCGATTTCTCTAAAAATGCTAATTTCCGGTTGATTTCCTTTCCTAACTCGTTTTCTTATCTAACATTGCTTGGCAGCATCTGCTTTTAGAGGATCCAATGTTTTAGTTTAATGCGTGAGTGATTTACTGAAGTATGGGCATATGTGCCGAGAACAAAAAATTGGTAGTGTTAACACAAGTATAAAAATTTCGCATTAGCATTCAGACTCATTGGCCGTTGGCGATTTCTCCAAAAGTGCTTCGTAATCATTTTAATTTTGATTTCCTTGTTTCTTTCTTCGTGTCTTCATTTCTTCTCTAATCAATCGACCTCGATTGGTTAAAGTGAATTGACACTGAACAATGAAAGTTGTATTATGTACGTTGTATTGAACGCAGCAACCAAGAGCTTTAAATTCTACGACGAGAACGACTACGAGTACAAGATTTTCTCATAGAACAACAGTGAGCGCGCGCATACCAGAGTCTTTTTGGCGGGTAAATCGTGATGCAGACGTCATTTTAGTACGAGGTTTTGCATAAATGTCGTCGTAGCAGTTTTGGCATTTTTTTCCAGCATTAAGAACAATTGAGCAACCTATCCTGCTAACAAAGAGTAAGATTAATTGTCTGGGTTATTAATCTTTTAAGTATTTTCACTGAAAACGGGCAGTCAAATCTCGTACTAGTTCTCGTCCTCGTAATAGAATCTCTAATATAATTGCACGAAAACGTGCGGCAAGATTTCCACACAGCTTCCTCCTTCATCGTGCATACGGTCCTTTGTTTCAAGGAAACAATAGCGATAATAATAGACGTCCATTGTGTTAAAATTCAGCTTGACGAATGTCTGTTAGCACAACAAGTCTTCAAACGCAATTTGAACTTTAGAACTTTAATTTCTACCGAAAACTTGAGAGAACACTGTTACAGATCGATCAGTGACAACAGAGCGAAAACTGGTAAGTAGAAACTGCTTGTATAATGCGAAGATAAAAACCTGTTTTTCCAGTTCCTATCCTGTCATAGAATGTTCTAGAAACATTATGTAATATTCTAATTAGGTCCTTAAAATCAACAGACAGTCATAACAAAGTACTTGACGTAAAGCGTATCTGTTCCAGCACGAGTGTTTCTTCATCAACTGTTTGGGACTGTAGGGCTTTGTTTAATTGTTCTTGTCATGGACTAAAAAAAATTGGTCGAATTTCTGACTGAAATATGGGAAATGGAGCGTTTTCAATGTAATTTTTGCACTTTTCCTGCAATTTTAGCAATTTGTCAATTTTAAAATAAGCGAAAGAAGTGGATTTCAAGAAATCTTTGTATAAACACGGTTGAGATTCTCATATACAAAACAAACGGACCATGTATATATTCGATATCCTTGTACGTACGTATTGTTGTTCTTCAAAACAATAGTGCGAATGCATAATTAATTTTCGCTGCATGCATAATAAAGTAGGAACATGTGCGGAAATCATTCCAAACGAGCTCTCGAGATCATCTGCTTGTCGAGCCATTAAGGTTTTGTTCACCGTATGTGTGTACAGGAATCTAGACAGACAAGATGAATTTATTTCCTGTAGTAAACGTACGATGAATTAAAAAGATACACAAATATTCAAATTGAAAGTGGATCTAAGTACCATTTTGTAATTGTTAAATATTACACAGTTTTAACTGCAAAATTGATTTTTACGGATATTGTTGTGACAACAAACTTTGTACCACTTATGTCACTCCTGTTTTAAAGGGATTAAGTTACGAGAATGATCGACGTTGGGACTCCTCCTTGTCCCTTTGTGGCGTGGGAGCGAAGTTGTTACTGAAGCCATGGATGAAAGGAGTCCATAAACGAAAAGTAAAAGACAAAAGAAATTCACCTCACATGTATTTATTGGAATAAAATGTTATAGTAAACAACTGCAAACCTCACCTTGCAAATCTCGCCGCATTGGAGATCAAGAAGAAACATGGGAAAGGTGAGCACTATAGCCTGTGTGGCAGGTGTTCGAACGGGAAGGAGAATGGAAAGGGACTATGTGAATGTCGGGAGAATAAGGAGGGGTGCGTGAAAGAACTCCCTAATTAGTATTCATACATAAGGCAGCTGCAAAATCTCTAACTGTCAAGTGGCATCTAATCAAAAACGTTCACAAGAAAATTGGGCCACACAGGAATGTTTTTTACCGTGCCATCATTTTCAAAAACTCTCAAAGCGAAGGGAAGTGCGAGACCAAAACACCGTACCCAAAAAAGGAGCAATCTTTTAACGATGTGTGTCAAGTTTGTGAAAGGAGTTTAATGGTGGAATATGTCTCATCAAAATCTTGTGTGAATTTGTTCAGACCATCCCTGAAAAAGAATCCATAAAAAAAGTTTGAAAATTCTTCACAATTTTTTTTGCAAGAAGAAAAAGAAATGAACGACCAAGAAATGTGGCTGGAATCCATAAAAAAATTCGAGAATTCTTCACAACTTCTTTGCAACGTGTGTGTAAGGATGTCTAGAAACTGTTGCAATTTGAATTTCTATGCAAACGCTTTGAATCAGATCAAAAAGACAATTAATCTACCGGCTTGCAACACTTTAACTACCCACCTGATATAAATGTTATTGAAACCCCTTCGCGAGATCTGGAAGGCGAGGTTCGTAGTTGCTTTATACATTTTATTCCAACAAATAAGGTGAATTTCTTTTGTCGTACTTTTCTTTCCTGGACTCCTTAGTAACAATTTTGCTCCCACGGTACCAAGGGACAAGGAGGAGTCTCCATGTCAATCATCTTGTAACTTAACCTGTTGAAAACAGGAGTGACGTTAGTGGTACAAACTTTTTTTTGTCACAACAATATCCATTTGCAGTTAAAAGCGTGTAATATGACATTCACCTTTTTCAGCTCAAATAAAACAACTGGATATCATCGACCTTCCATGTTCTCATTTTGGTTTTCAATCCGGTTCTGAAGTCCAGATTCCTGCTTTTCCAGAAGCCCTAACACGTGAGGAAAGAGATTAGCCAACTGGGTTTTAGAGCCGTGGAATACCTGCTCATGTCACATTACAAAAATCACACTGAGCTCCATCGGTAAAGTATGTTGCTTTAATTAATTAAAGGTCACTTAGATCGAAGGCAGTTTAGAGAATGATTATCCTCGTAGAGTTCACGTTTTTCTGATTAGAATGATCAGAGGTCATTATAGAGTCAAAGGCTCTGTTCAGATCATCATACCTGTGACAACTTGGAACCTGTTGCTAAACAGAAATATTCAACAATGGATACTACAAAAAGTAAAGGATTATGTTGCATACGTAAATAAAATTACCAATCTTGAGAATTAATGGTACGTAGGAGAAATAACTACTTCACAAACACAAAGAAAAATGTCAATCTTTAGACTCCACAAAAAAAAGAAGTACTAAGCAAGCATGCAACAAATTTCCAATACATGGATGCTTCAAAAAAGAATTTGAGCTAATTAGTGAATAGATGAGTGAAACAATACAAATCAAGGGACATTTCCTTAACAAAATGAAATACTTTAGGAATTTGTTTCCTATTTTTGATGTAACTTCAAGCTTCAGGAAGTCTTTTGACTTTTAATAACAAAGAGGGCAAAATTACTGAATGCTGATTGGTCAATGAAGAGGGTATTTTTTTGCTTGAGAAGAGGGCAAAATTACTCGCTCACGATTGGTCGAGCGCCAAAAATTCTCGCTCCTGATTGGCTGAACGTACGTCTTCCACAGTCAGTTGGTTTCTTCTGTTTGAGCAAAAAAAGAGCAACAAAGGAGACTTTTGTCTGATTGGTTGATTGTTTTGCTTGTGCCCAGGCTTTTTTGACACGCGAGCGAGCGAAATAACAAACAAAATGGCGGCCAAAGATGTCTTGTTCGATTACTTGCTCTAGGGATTTTTATAGCAGCAGCGACGTGTACACCTTTTCTTCTTTCGGAATAGCGGTAGTTCAGTGGTAGAAGCTGAAGTCATTTACTTTCGCGTGATCGATTTGTGGCTTCATGCACAATTGATTTTTCCGAGTTAAATGTTGCTGAATGTTGTGATAGATCGATTGAGGTGGTTGTTCGAGGCCTTGCTGTCAAGTCTGCTAAGGTAAGATGAATTCGCTATTCCTTTTGTTTTGTTTATAATCTCAAGCCATAAGCTATCGCACCCTATTAAATGTCCTTTAAAAAATTAGTGTAGTTTACCTTCCTTCTTGTCCACAGAAACATTATACGAAATGCTAGCGTTGTTTACGTCTTCTTCACCAGTTCCTACTAGTTACAATTAGCAACGTGTGTGGAGGATTTACTAAATCGCCATGGATTGAAATCGGAGGGTAGATAATGAGGGTACTGTAGTAACTTGTAGGTAGTTGATGAATGTGCAAGCTATTGTTATTTCCTATTATTCTGAGCCTTTTAAATTCGCTGGTTTTTCAGGAAAAATTATGTATTTTTTGTGCTCATGGCTGGAGAAAAATGTAGTAAGCTTGCACTTCGTGTTGATGTAAAAACAATAATTTTGAACCTCTCAATGATGACTTCAATTAGGCATTTCCATTACTTTTCCTATTCACGTTCAAATGCTATTTTGTTCCTACTTTTAGGTTAAGGCCCCCCCCCCCCCCGATTTTCTCATTTTCTGACCATTTTACCCACTTGACACCCTGTAAATAGCAATTTGTTTAAATTGTACATCATGTGGAGGGGAAACCTCTGCAATGCAGCATGTCAAAACACTGCAGGGAAGATTATTTTACCTATTGTCATAAATGTGCCAACCAGAGGCTCGCTGGCTGTTGAAACAAAAGGTTCTTTTGTTCCTGTGGTTGGCACATCAATGCTTGTCATCAGATATCTTTTCTATATATAGATGAACTTCTAATTTACAATAGCTCTGACTACCAAGTGTTTATTAACTTTAAATTTAAAGACAACTAAATATCTTATCTTCAATCCTCATCAGAAAGTTCAACTTTCAACTTACTTCCTTCATTAAACTTAGCTGGTCAATGCCTTGAACCAGTTTCAATCTTAAGATACTTGGGTATGGTATCTATATTGTCCATTACCTTTCCTGGCATGATCATATTCATTATATTTGTAACAAAGTTAGTAAAATTAATGTCATATATTAAGGTTAAGCATTGTCAGTAAACATTGTCTAATCAATGTCTATTATTCGCTTATTTAGCCATATTTACTATATGGCTCTATGTTGTGGGGTAGTGATTATGAAAACCCATTGTCACAGCTTATAAAATTCAAAAATAAAGTTATTAGAATCATTAATGATGTTCCCCCATCCCACATTATGTTTCCTTAGGTCTATTGAAATGTCACGATATTGCTAAAATGTACGCATTTATTTGTGCATGATCGTCTTTGTGACGATAAGCCATGTATTTTTTTCCATATTACTGGTTTCGGAGCAACATAATCATTCAACTCAGGATGCAGCTTTGCAGAATTTATTTCTTCATGCTATAGGCAAATTCCAATGTAAGAAAATTCTGCCTGTCTATTATTGGAAAATACTTTTAGAATGACTTCCTCTTTATAATCGAAACAGCACATCTAAAATCCTATTTCAAAAAAGCAATTTTTGAGCATTATTTTGCTCAGTACTGATTTCCTTACTTGCTGGTATGTACTCCAGTATTATAAGCCTAAATATTGCAACTGAATGGGATATCCTGTTCTGTAGATTGAGTACTATTTATTCGGAATAAATAGAATAAAATTTAAAAAAAATTATGGAATAAAATCAAAAAAAATAATAATAATAATATAATATTATTCTCTCTCTGAGATTGTTGTTAACTTGAATGTATTCTCATTATGGATTACATTCACAAATATTTTACCTGGTTGTGTCAATCTCCTTTTTAGTATAGTTAACTATATACCATTTATTTCTATTGGTGGTATAGTGTAATAATTTCGTTTTTTCCCCTCTCCTGAAGCAGTTTTATACAAATGTAAATAATACTTTGCCTGAGATGAGTAAATTTTGTATCAAGCAAACGTGTAAGTGCATTGTAAATATTAAGTAAATAATAAATAATTTAACTACGAATCAGTGTCAATCTCCACATTTTTGTGCAAATTAGTATTTGATGTATCCACAATGACTGGATAGCATTAAGGGGACGTCCTATGACTGTTCTTCCAACAAACAACTAGCTCGAAGTGACAGATTTCAACAGGACAATAGGCTCACTTTGCTGGTCGCTTGCGCGCGCCTTGCCACTTTTAAATTATAAATGTTCAACTCAAATTATTCTTCTGATTTTTGTGTGTCGGCTGTTAAAGGCGATTCCCGTATCACGAATTATTTTCGGCCACGAGAACGGATGAGCTGCCGACTTGAGTTTCGTTCTCCGAGTTAGAATTATTTGTGCACGTCCTTTTATCAACTTGAAACTTTCGCAGCTTAGGGCAATATGACAATATACAAATTGAAAAAAGCTTCAAATTTAATGCTTTTTCAGTGGTTTAATTTTCAGACGTTAAAGTTTGCCAAGTCAAAGACACAATGGGGCAGAGTGAGATGATATCATAACAAGATTTGGAGCCATTTTGTAGACAACACCGTATCACACGAAACCTGCTGTGTTGAGCCTTGCCACTTTTAATGACAATTTCTTTACACAAATCTTTTCTTTGGTTGTTGGGCTTACTGCAGCAAGCGGGAATTCCCGTATCACGGCCTATGACAAAAGTCTCGAAAAAGGGAATTAAAATATTTTTTGCCAAGGAAATGTAAATAATCTGGAGCACTCGTAAAGTAAAGCCTTGCGTCTTGGCTTAATCTGTTCGCTTCAAGATTCAAAATCAGCCCTATTTCTTCTCCAGAACAATTCCCGACTCTACTTCGACAATGTGGTTCAAAATTTCAAGGTTGGGAAGCTTTATAGCGAATTGAGATGTTCTTCACCAGTGGGCTGCCATTTTTCGACTCCATCTTGTTAGCTGATTTATCGTTGTCCTCGCTTCAAACGCCAGTTTACCCATATTTTTGAATGTACACTCACATTTCAATTTGAATCCGACTTACTTTATTATCAAACAGCACTCCATTCTGAGTTGAAGTCTCTTAAATAAGGAAAAACAACGCCAGAAAGGCAAAACTACCCTCTGCTCTTTGCAAGTTCTGCAATTCATCGCCACGCTTTTGACTCGCCATCTTCGTTTCATTTGTGATCCGTCGCCGTATTTCCCGTTATATTGAACCAGTATCAGTCATATAGATAAGGTAATGCCCAAGTCTTTCAAATGATTCATCATCTTTGCATTCATTGTGTGCCGTCCTTTTGGAAACATGCGATGAATATTAACGATGCCAGCACTACATCCGCCATTTCTCATGTTCCCGCGTTTCGAATGAAGGGATTTTTGGGGTGATGAGGCGCATGCGCAACATTAGTCTCCTTTGTTTTGAGCAAAACAACTTCGTCTTCATCGAAGTTTGTCTTTTAATTCGCGCTGCATTCGCCGAAAAGGCATAAAGATTAAGAACTAGCTTTAAAAGATGATCTGAATTTGAATTTTCGAGTGACAAGAAGAAGGGCAAAATATTTTTTTCACGAAAAGCTTAAAACTTGGATCGACTTACATGGCGCCCGGCGTAGCGGGATTGTGTGGTTGAAAAACAAAGTGATTCCTTTCGTCAAGGGCTTTCAGTTTACCACGACATCTTGCAGCTCAACAAAAAAGGTCACAGAACAATTTGCCATTGACGGGAGGAACAAGTAGCTCAAATTTGGTGGATTTCTTTGGACAAACCGTTTGCTATGTTTACGGATGCGTATTTGCAAGTGGTAAAAACCTCTACAGCACAGGTGAATAAAATAAATTGAAGCTTAACATTTGGTTTAATCGTTGTTTACAGTTGTTCACGAATGAAACTCGTATTTTCCTCTCGAGTGGATGTAAATAACAAACATCTATACTCGTTTTGGACGCAAAGAACAAGTTGACTTTCTTGTCTGTTTGTCAGTTGTTTTGCTTCCGAGCGAACGAGTGTTTCCGCTTAGCTGTCTGTTTTTCGAGGTGCCTCAACAGTGTTAAGAAAATTTTGCCCTCTTTGTTATTAACAAGTAATCGCAATGGGTCCTCGTAAAATTAAGGATTAATATCACTTGTGTTTTCAGAAGTTGCTGAAATTGCCCTCGTCGCTGCGCGACTCGGGCAATTTCAGCAACTTCTGAAAACACGCGTGATATTAATCCTTAATTTTACTCGGCCCCATGCGATTACCTATACAAAGAAACCTGACCGGTTGCATTATGGTATCTTTTTGGAAATCGCTGTGGCCCTGCATGTATGAAAATCTTGTGGCTTTTACGCCCAATTGATTACTCTTTTGTTTTCTGGCAGGTCTTGACCCTTACCGTATGTAATTCTAGCTTAATTGTCCTCACATTGTAATAGGTTTTCACAGTTGTGTGTATGTTCAGGTAGAGATAGAGTAATCGTTTAGTCAGTTGGCTTGATTCCAGTGAAATGCTTAATGTTTGATTTAGCATAATTACAAACTCTAAAGGCCATCAATCAATACTAAGTCCTATTATCACACCACTTTGTAACACAAAGTCACGGTGATTATTGAAGCAATCTGGAGAAACCTAAAGGAAATCAAGCACTATA
>NC_090883.1:45527737-45547737 GCF_036669925.1 Montipora capricornis
AAACACAGGGGAGGTGGGAGATGTGGATCGAAGAAAGAGACCGGCTACATTCTAAGAAAATCACCGATCTGTGAAATGGGCCCAAATTACCTAGTCACTGCCCCGCCCACTTTTGTTAAACATTTTGATGAAAATCCTTCCCCACAGGATTATGGTGTGCTATAACAACCACAACAATGGAAAAACACGTTTTCAAAATTTATCTCTGTTTTCTTTGGCAATCGCAGAAAAATGTCCCACAAAGAAAACTGTGGTGAAGTGTTTGCCTTTTCTGATAATGTCTTGTTTAATCTTCATTCTCAAGCCTCCTCTGAGAGCTTTTCCACGGTTATAGAGCCTTCCAGATGCACTCAGTTTTGCCAATACCTCTTAAGAATTCGAACTATTTACAAGCGAAAGTGGGCGGGGCAGAGACACGTAAATTCCCACATATTCCACAGATCAGTGGTTTTCGTAGTACCAGGGTAACTTCCCCCCCCCCCCCCCACCCCTCCCTCTTTAAAGCCATACCCCTATTTTTCAAAGAAGACCCCAGGGAAGTGGGAAATTCCTTTTTAGATAGTTCATAAACAAACCACTCAAAAGATTAAAATTAATATTAACTCTCATGTTTTACAATAAACTGAAATATTTGAACAATCTTCAGAAGCCAAAACCCAGATAAAATAATTATAATTATTAGTTTTAATCATGACACTTTATCTCAACAAAATGACAGCAGTCTCATCCAGCAGTCAGTGTTTCAGCCTGCTTCTCTTCTATGTTTTACATGTATTTAAACATGCACATACAAAATGACACACATGAAGCAAAACAAATTAAGTTTGTCGCACAGCCACTGAAGTATGCAACAGTGCCTTTGCTAAATTTTCAAGCGAAGGTTGTCGAATGTAATTATAATGTACCTGAATATTAGATCTTAATTCTTAGCAAGAATAATTACATGTATGTCGTCACTTACTTTGCTCCAAGTTTGTTCATAGAAAATATAGAATCTAATAGATGATAAATGATTTTGCTTTGTTTTTTTTTTAAATCTTAGGTGGAAAGAAAGGGAAACTTTGTTTGCCTGTCCTGGAAGACTGTGATGGCATGCCCCCACAGCTCATTGACAAAGTCAAGCCACCAAAACTGAGTGGTCTTCAAACTGTCAGCAAACCTTGGGGAAGTGTTGATCTGCCAATTGATATTTTGCTACTGACAGCGGAGGATTGTGGGTTCTTGAGTTGTTACTCGTTTTTGGGGCAACCTGTCAAAAGTTACATTAACATGGAAGTTGGTTGGATATATTTTGGATACATTGGTACTGATCAAAATCAGCTAAAGGTTGCATTACAGACATGTGCTAAAGGTTCTGTAGTCCCAGGGGGATGTTCAGCAGCAGTAAAAAATGCAGTCAGGGTCTTGAGGCCAAAGGCTGTATTTTTGGTGGGAACTTGCCGCGGTTTAAGCTCAGGTAAAGTCAAACTAGGCGATGTAGTTGTATCTGCCAAGTTGACAACACCAGCTGGATTCAAAATTCCCGTGAGTGCACATCTTGGTAATCTTGTTAGAGATGCACCCTTTGGGTGGGTTGCTCCTTTGGAAAATCCAGATGAATTGGAAGTTAAAGTTCATTGTGATGGTGATATTTTGAGCCTGGCAGAGTGGTGTAAAGTTTCTGATCTTCAAAAACAATATCCAGAAGCAATTGCTGTAGAGACAGAAGGGGAAGGTAATAGTTTTAATGATGAATGGAAATAAACCCTTAACTGATTTGTATTAAGATAAATCCATGAAAAATTATTAAATTCTTTTACCTCTCTAATCTACATGTATCTGTGAATGAAACGTTACAAAATAGCTTTCCAAGGAAATAATATTATTAAGCTATGTATTTGCTGATTTTGTTTTTTCCATGTAATGAAGGTTCATAGAAAGGTGATATCCAAGATTATTTTAATGTGTTAATGAGGCAGCTTCCATTGAAATGCATTATCTCCAAGGTTGAAGGTTTCATTTTACTATGTTTTGGTAATCAACACGTAATACAAATTATACCGTGTTTTTAGAATGGAAGGAATTGTCACTTTGAGGAATATTTCTAAAACCCTGGTACATGTAGTTGTATAGATATACATAATTTATGAGAAGAACAGAATGGCTGTTAAGTGCAAGATTAGTTAATTGTTACAACTATATTATCTTAAAAGAAATCAAAGCCAGGAAGTTTTTACATTTGGTCTCTCTGTTCACTTCGGATGAACATGAAGCTGCTGGTCCAAGGATTGACTATGAGGTATGAAGCAACAGTTAGAGTTGCTGGAAGACCTTCCCTTAAACCTCTGAATGTTAACTCCCTTTGTCCTTAACTTCAGGTGTTTTTGCTGCAGCCTATGAAGAAAAAGTTGAGTGGGTAATAGTAAAAGGCGTGGCAAGTTTTGTTAATCAAACCCAGCCATCAAGTAGTGAGTGGATGTCTTTAGCAAGCACCATGGCAGCATCTGTTGTAGCAAAAATGATCAGTGACCCTGCTGTTTTCAAAGATTGGCCGCACTGTAACCAAGGTAAACTTCACGAACGGGAAATCGTACCCCACAATAGAGTTGTACCTGAAGTATCCTGACCTCTGCTATCTAGTCCTCTCCCATTTTTGAATTTTTTACTCAAGTCATCCAGTCTTTTTATTAATCTTAATTTAATAGCTACATGGAAATACAATGTAGAGGAAGGAGATTTTGCTTTAGAGGCATTAAAAATTGCAAACTCCAAGTAAAATTGATGTACATGTATCTGTTGCAGGTCATTTTGTTCCTTAGGTTGATTTGCAACCAAACTAGGTAATTATTTTTGTTTCAACGTAGGTTATTATGAACTGTCAAAAAAAGGGTTTCCCTATTTTTGGGGGATGTAGGGTAATTAAAAAAAATGGGGCCTGGATTTTCAGGGGGAATAAAAAAGAAAACACCTTTCTTCACCTTTCCCTTGCCTTCCGTTCTTCGTCCACCCAGCGTCTCTCACTCTCCTCCCCCCTTACTGTCCTTGCTTACTAACAACGGACTGTGCCTCTTACCTTAAACTTTCATAACATTCGATGCTGCTCCAAGGATTCGAACCCTTACACCATAGGACATCTGAGATTACTTCTCTTCTGTATTAACCGCTAAGCCATCGATATTAGCAACTCAAGTCGTTAAGCTATTTCCAAGCCTTCACGACGACCACCATTTCGCACATGTGTAAATGATATAAAGTGAGACTTAGAAAAATTAATAGTCAAATATTGTACAAAGTTTATCTACGTCGCTATGCAAAATACACCAGGAACAAGGCATCATTTCTAGTCATGATAACGAATCGATATTCCCCGCAAAGATGGTGGCACGGGCAAATAGAACAACAAAAGATAACCTTTGCAGTTTAATCAAAGTAAAGAATTCGTCTCCAAACCACTGGTGTCATCATTTTGGAGAAACGGCTTGTAAAAAAAACATAACCATTCACAGAACAATTGGCAAAATGCTGTATGAAGTGGTTTTCGGAATCTCTCCGAGAAAAGAAATTAAAAAGCCACAAATGAGTGGACAAGTCACAGCTACATCACATGCAGAGCAGGAAAATAGTGAATAATTTGAAAAAGTGGCAGGATGAGCCTGACATTATAATAAATTATTAAAGGAGAGCGGTGTCTGACACTTGCCAACTGCAGACCGCGGACTGCAGACTAACCCTGAATCACAGTTATTGAAAGCTATAACCGCTCAAAAAGGGGTCCTGAGGCATAAAATACTGTCTATCAGCATTGTTTGAAATGGGTGTTTAGCTTAAATACTTCTTACCAGCGCTATTTGCGAGCAGCCAGCAGTCTGCCTTTTGCAGTTACCATACACCAGAAAGGGAAGAAGAAAAAGAAGAAGTTCGAACTTCAGGATTTTGTGGTGCTGAAAATTAATAAAATGGAGAAGGAAACGCCCCTTCATGCAATTGTGCTACTTGCTCAAATTGAAGAACTTGAAGGGGACTGTGCCAAAATAATCACAAAATTTGGATTTATCACTACAAGCAGACTCAGCAAAATTGAAAAAAAGGAACATATTTTATTTCATAATTCAAAAGAAATAACACTTAATACAAGAGCCTACAAAATGGCTTAATTCTAATCAGTAGATTATGAAACCCTTTTTCCAGCTGACTTTTCAGTTTTGTTTTTACTTGCCATTAATTGATTATTACGAATTCAAAGGAAGCAAAAGATCGAGGAAAGAACTAAGCAAATTAAAAATCAATAAGACATCATGTATGTTTCAGTTCTTTTATTCCTTGGATGATAATTCAATATTGTTGCCCTCTGCCATCCTGAGGAGATTCATCAATGAACAATGACCTAAAAAGCTCTGAGAAAGAAAGGTAGAATCAGTTACCATGCACTGTATGCCTAACCCCAATCTTAATGCTAACCATTTACAATCAGTGCCTAGACTAATAACAACCATTAGGGTTTTATAAAATACTCATGAAAATCTAAGCTGCACTAACTTCATCCCCTTTCCTCTAGGACCAATTTACTAGCCAATATATTACATGTACTTACTAATAATTGATGGGTTTTTGTTGATGTTTCCTACTATCAATTTCAACCTAGTTTAAAATAAAATGACCTAGGTTGAAACAAAATGACCTAGTTTGGTAGCAATTAACCTAAGGAACAAAATGACCTGCAACATATCTACCTTGAAAAGAGGAAGAAACATTGAAGAAACATTGGGGAAACTGATGGAAATGGGCCCACACAAGCACAGAGAAAAACTCTGACCAGGGTGGGAGATCTCCGCGGAGATCTAACCCGAAGGTCGTGGGTTCAATTCCCACCCTGGTCAGAGTTTTTCTCTGTCCTTGTGTGGGCCCATTTCCATCAGTAGGGCTAACGCTCACATGGTTCATATGGTATAGAAATCTAGCACTTCACATTACCATATATTCAGTTAACTCAGTTTAAAATATAAGTGATACACGGCCAACGTTTGTATAAACGTAACCTTTCCTTGTGTCTGGTCCTATGGTCAGGTTTTGAAGACTGGCACTGTGACCACACTACCGTGTTAGAGATTTCTGTGGCTGATGTTCATGAAGTGTTTTTCTTTAGATGCAAGCAACGTGGAAGTTGAGCTGGCAAATGCACAGAAAAGAAAACGAAAGAAAAGCCAACACGAAGGTTAGTTCAAATCAAATCACTTTATTAACACTAAAATTAAGCAATTTGGCATATGTGATAACACACACTCTTGGTTAATTGAGGCCTACGTGGAAAACCACATGCAGAGATGCTCAGTTAATGGGTCGCTCTTCAGCAGCTGCTCATTAAGCTGTGGTGCTCCTCAAGGCACTATCTTAGGACCGCTGTTATTTTTACGGTATATTAATGATTTTCTGAGGAGCAAGGGTGGCACACTCGGTTAGTTCGCAGCCTTGGTGCAAGATGTCCAGGGTTCTCATTACATGCCGGCAGCCGGCTAAAAAACCGGCTACTTTAAATTTAGAGCCGTCTACTTTTCGGTCATAAACTTGCTATAAACAAGTGGCACTCGCTTCTCCCGCCGCCTACTTTTATATTTAAGCTGTCTACTCCAAAACTTATTGAGAACCCTGGATGTCACGAGATCTCACATCCTAGTATCGACTTTTACTTTCAGTGTAGCTTAAGTAGCTTTAAATGCATGTACGCTTAAAACAGAGCACTGATGGAAAGAGGGGGGGGGGGGTAAAATGAGCACGCCGTCGGCTTCCTGGGAGAATACCCTCTAGAGGGTAAAGGAATTACTGACGTTAAATAAGGTGAACCTTTACCTTTACCTTTACCTTTACCAAATTGCCTTTCAAATTGTCAATCAAGGATGTAAGGTACATGTAAAGGTAAAGTCTCTGTTACGAGCCTAGGAAGGCCCATCAGGCCGTCGCTTATCTCCGGTTTCCGTAGCATGAAGTGACTAAGAGTATTTATACTCCCCCTTGGATGGGATGCTAGTCCATTGCAGGGTTACCCCCAGCATTACGCCGGTTCCCATTTATACACCTGGGTGGAGAGAGGCACCTTGAGAGTAAAGTGTCTGCTTGCCCAAGAACACAACACAATGTCCCCGGCCAGGCCCCAAAAGCGGACTACTCGATCCGGATTCGAGCGCACAATCAAGGATGTATGCCGATGATACTCACCTAATGTACGTCAGTTTTGGTGCTGACGATATCCAATCTTGTCTAAACGATGATTTAGTAAATGTTAGCAATTGGCTTATAGCAAATAAACTCATGCTTAATAAGACAAAAGCTGGATTTTTGCTTGTTGGATCAAGACAAAGACTGTGTACTTTAACAGTTCCTACTTAGTAGTCTAAGAGCTTCAATCAGTGGTGCTCCTATTGAGCAAGTTACTACTGCTAAATCACTTGGAGTGCTTATCGATGACAAACTTACTTACTGAACTCAAAAGGGTTCTTGCTGAAGGTGAAAGGAATGGTTTATAGGAGTTGTGTAAGATCGGCGATGTTATATGGGAGTGAGACATGGTGTCTGATGGAAAATGAGATAGCAATTTTGAGAAGGACCGAAAGAGCAATGGTGAGAGCAATGTGTGGTGCAAAACTGATGGAGAAAAAGAGGACAGAGGACCTGATGGAGATGTTGGGATTGAAGGAAACAGTGGTTCAGATGGCAAAGGTGAATGGAGTGAGATGGTATGGGTATGTGTTGAGGACGGATGATGGGTATGTTCTGACAAAAGCGTTGGAGTTTTGAAGTGAAGGGCAAGAGGAAGCGAGGACGACCAAAGAAGACGTGGAAGAAGCAAGTGGGGAAGGAGAGCAAGAGTGTTGGTCTTGAGAAAAAGGACGCCATGAATCAAGCGAGTTGGAGAGTGGGAGTTAGAAAGATTACTGCTAAAGTGGGGTAAATCCGGCAACCCCCGTCTAGGGGGATAAACCCGGATCAAAATTGGTTTGATGATGATAAGCCATATTGATAAGTTAACCAAGAAAATTTCTTCTGGTGGGGGCCATAAAACGAATCAGGCATCTTGTCCCCTATGGGTCCTTACATTCCATTAATTTTATCATGCCCTAGTACAACCGCATTTCAGCTACTGTAATATTGTTGGGGTAAACTGTGCAGAAACATTGCAGGACAAACTGCAAAAACTACAAAACAGAGAAGCCTGTGTCTTGACCTACTCTACGTTTGACGCTGATGTCAATAATTTATTTGAACTCCGAGCATGGAAAACCCTAGCCTCTCAAAGGCAAATTGAAAGTACAACAATGGTATTTAAGTCCTGAGTATCTCTGATTATCTTTGCTCGAAATATGTCCATTGCAATTCTGGTTATTGTTTGAGAGAGACTGTGAATAAAGTAAAAATGTTCCACAACCGTGGAGCTGATGTCAACAGTGATCACCACCTAGTCATCGCAAAGATCAAGTTGCGGCTGTGTAGAGTTGAGAAGAACACAAACAGATTAAAGAAGCACAACACCGCCAAGCTCATAGTGCCTGAGGTAGCGCAGAATTTTAAAATCGAACTTCGGAACAAAATCAGCTGCCTGGCAGATGATGAGGCCAATAACATTGCCCATCATGCTCAATATGTGGAAAATGACTGGAAGAAGATCAAGCAAACTTACCAAAAAACATCTGAAAAGGTTCTGGGGTTTCAGTCAAGGTCAAACAAACCATGGATCAGTGCTGAAAGCTGGAAGATAATAGATGACAGGAGAGAGTTGAAAAGGAAAATGGATTCCACCAGGTCAGAAAGGGTCATGGAGCAGCTCAGATATGCATATTCAACCAAAAATAAAGAGGTGAAGAAACAACTCAAGAAAGACAAGAATGACTGGGTAGAGAAGGTCGCCCAGAAAGCACAGAAAGCTGCATAGAAGGGCCACCTTAAAACAGTTTATGACGCTACCAGGAATCTGTCAACCAAGAAGGGCAAGACCATGGATATGATAAAGAACAAAGACGGAGTGCTGCTGACAAAACAAGACGGAATTCAAAAACGATGGAAGGAGTATTTCCTTGAAGTCTTGAATTGTCCAGCACCTGAAGTAGACTTGCCTCAAGTCGACCTCACGAGAATCTCTGGAGAAAATGTTTTGGCGAACGAAACGTGATTTTACGTACGCGAAGTGGATGAGTGAGTGACAAAGTTGCGAGAGGTCGACTTGTCTCGCTTGCAAGGTTTTCATTTGAGTTTCGCGCCAAAAAGGGGATGACGTCATTCGTCCTGCACTCGATTGCGCAATCCGACAAAAACAATCTACTTTCTACGAAATAGAAAGAGGAAATTTGTTGACTTTGTGCTAAAGTTATCAGAAACAAAGACGGAATAAAACGAAAGCTTATTTCAATCTCGCGAGAGTCACCGCTTGGAAAGGAGATCTCCAGTGATATTTTTTGGACCAACACTTTGTGCCGTAATTTGTGCTGATAGAATCGAGATAGAAACGAAGAAAGTCAATTGATTTCACCCATGAAAGATCCGGTATGCTTCAGATGTAAGAGATGTGCTAGACCGGGATTAAAAGATACGCTTAGTGAAACTTTCAATGACTCTCGTCGATGAATACACATGCTTTTTAAAATTTTGTGTTCCATTAAACGAAAAATGTGTCGATAGCCGTTGAGAATCACCTCGGGATTTCAAACACCAGTTTATACTTAAGATTTTAAATATGTTATCTCCTATATATGACACTCTAATGCCACGACAAGTGGGGCTAGAGACCAAATCTTTCAGGAGTGAAATCAGTGGAACAAAATACGAAGACGATAGCTTTGCAATCTTCGCCAAGTAAACAATCAAATGCGTACGGGGCTAGTTCAAAGGTCAGACTTTTCCCAGCTCCGGCTGGAACAGATACAAACACATCTCTGCAAGACAGATATTCTTGAATTGTTTTCCCTGATAGTCGTCGCGCAGTTCAGAACATTCGGTGAAAGTCACGCTTCATTGCGAATGGGAAATTTTGATTGACAACTGTCCCCTGGGGTCCACGAGGACTACTCTGATTGGTCTAGCTCAGCGACCCGTTTTTGGGTCGCTAAAATTGGCGCCAATCAAGTTTGAAAAGTCCTTCGTTCCGCGCGTCATCTACATGAGACGAAGGACTTTCGAAAGTCTACACCTGAAGATACAGGAGAGTTTGATGACAAGGGTGTGATCCCTGAATCTGAAGCAATTATTGAGATGTTGATATTGATGTTGATATTGATGTTGATGTACCAACAAAGGCTGAAATCTATGCAACCTTTAAGGAGATGAATTAAGATTGGAACTGCTGGGGGAGTTGATAGTTTGACCGTTGAGATTCTAAAGACAGACTTACGGTAGAAACATCCATTGATGTCTTATTTTACTTCTTGTGTAAGCTGTGGGAGCAAGAACAAATACTGGAGGACTGTTGTATGTCTGGGTTTCTTTTCCTACATGCTTTGTGGACTTGGTTATGAAAAAGACCACCAAACATGGGAACATAGGCATCAGACGGCAGTTCAGCAACTTCCTAGAAAATCTTGACTTTGCCAATGACCTAGCCCTGATCTCTAGCAGCAGAAGTCATATCCAGTCAGCAACCTGGGATGTTATGCGAAAATGGCAGGCCTCCAGATAAACACAGCAAAGACCATGATGATGTGCTGGAACAGCACCGCAGACAGAAAGGACCAGGTCAATGGAGAAGGACTGAAAGCGGTTTTGTTTTCAAATCAAGTGCGCTCTAGATGGCACAATTTTTCCCTGATTGTGTGATATGTGTGTGTTTCTTCTGCTTAACATCTCAAATTCTTTAATGTACCTTATTAAAAGGGAATCATAATTTTTCTCGTGCAATTTGGAATAAATAAGCACTTGTAAATTCTTTCAAAGACTACAGATTGAAATTTTGGTCATCTTTGAAAAACTTTACAAGTGCTTATTTATTCCAACTTGCACTCAAAATCATGTGATTACCTATACTTAAATTTGTTTGGTTGTTTCATCTGTTATATTAATTTTGTTATTCAAAGTTGCAAAAATATTTTGAGGCATTATATCACTGCTCCTCACAAAGGTGAGGAATTAATAGCTTAAGACAACTATTTTTATGGGCTTTCATGTTTAATACTTGTTTTTGTAACAAGCAAATGGCATAATATCTTCCCAAAAATAAAATGTGTGGAGACTAGAATCTTGTGTGAGGTCTCCCCATTAGGCTACATGTTGCAAGACAAAGCTAAAAAAAGGGCTTGTCACAGAATAATTTAATCAGGACTTCCATGATTCCTGCAAACACTTATCTCTCCTGCATGTCTTCTTGTGTGTTGTGGCCATGCCTATGTGTTACGGCAGGACTTTGCCAGGCTTATCAGCACCTTTTAACTGGGTATCGGTAGGCAACCCCCTGCCCCCCCCCCCCCAATTATTTTTTTTTTGGAAATCAACCAAGAGACAATTACAATAAGATGCCTTAAAGGTAGCCTAAAACAGTTGACATTCTCAACTGTTTTAGGCTACCTTTAAGGTGTGTTGTGTTTATGGATATAAGGAGGCTCGAAATAGTTTCTCCTTTTTTCAAACAAATAAACATATTTTGTCCTTAGATGCAGTTAGGGTAATCAGATCAAGACGAAATTTGGCCAGGGTATTAAGTACCTATCGTAGATTTCTCACCTTATATTTTCCTCCAAAATAATGTTACCATGGCAACGATATTAGGCATTTCTTTGAGCCTTAAAATCAACATATGTGGTCCTTTTTGAAGAAACGGGACGGTAAAATTTTCCCATTCATCGTTACCAGATAATGTTAGAAATACTCTCTAAAATATTTAAAATTCAACAAAATCTGTAGGTCAGTTTTTCAGGAAAAGAAGTTTTTTTGAATTGTCTCTAATTATTTTTTTCACCTACAGAATTTTTTTAAATTTGAAAGACAAACGGTTTAAATTAATCTAAGCTAACATGCAAAAAATGGAAAAAATTCACCGTCCAGAAGCAGAGATATAAACAAGTAAAGTTGCAAAATCATGAAAAATTAGGGGGTTACAAGATCAGCATTTACGCATGCGTCACCTGCTCATTCGAGTCCGCGCGCGAGTGGAGCTGCAGGTCAACACAAACGGATTTAAGTAACTATTAAACCGTTTAAGTTTAAGTTTATTATTTTGGCCTGTTACTGGCATGCATATGTACGGATGTACGGACAACAAGTCACAACATCCCTTGTGTCTACAGTCCTCAGGATGTACAGTACATGTACATGTATGTTCCCAAAAAAACCTCTTTCGTTGGTAGATATCTTAATGAAGTCCAGTGACACAAAATTTCAAAAGAAAATGGTCAAACTCAGGAACAGTCTAAAGACAGTTTGTTATCACAACTATAATTGCTGGCGAGTCTTAGCAAGGCAGTAGCCTCGCTAAGGCTCGCCAGCACCGGGCTGCCACGCGGGAGGTTGTGAGTTCGACTCCGGTCAGACCAACATTCAGGGTCTCAAAATATCTGAGAAGAAAGTGCTGCCTTTGTAATTACACCCGCAAATCGTTAGACTTTCAAGTCTTCTCGGATGAGGACTATAAACCGTAGGCCCCATCTCACAAACATCTTCTATGTTCATAAGTTCCTGTGGGACGTTAAAGAAGTCACATGCTATTCAAGAAGAGTAGGGGATGAAGTTCCCGGTGTTGTGGCTGTCCTTTGTTAGTGGGTGGGTGGGTGGGTGGGTCTAGCAGGTCCACATCAGCTCAATAGCTGCCAATACTTCAACCTGCTCGAACAAATAAATAACAAACAAATAACAAACAAACACAATTTGTGGAATGTAAGATCGGAAGCATGCGCAGTCGATTGTGGTGTTATCATGTCTGCAATCCGGGGTATTGATACCCGTGATGATGTCACGCTACGTGGATGGCAATCTTACAACTTCACAGCCTTCGAGTCGAGTACTTTTCCAATGGGACGTCATTGATCATCATTCAACCGTACGGTGCGTGTTCAGTATTTGAACCTCTTACATTTGACCACCGAGTCAAATATTTCTTCAACATCTTCAACCGTTGAGCGAAGAGAAGATCACTTCTCGAGCTGGACCCCTTTGTGTATAAAATAGTAACGTAACGCCTGCCACACAGGCTAAAGATATGCACACCTTTCTTCGCTCTTTTAATACTTTCACGCACATTTCCGGTACCCTCTTGCTTCAAAAATTTGCAGCTGTTTAAAAAAAAAAATACCAGTCACTGCTCCCAGTTTCCACGCCAGCACTCACTTTCACACTGAAACTCCTAGTTTTATCGTCAGACATATGAGCATGTACATAATAAAGTAGAGTCTTGAGTCGAAATCTTCCAAAATTTAATCTGTACAGTGAAAGAAGTCAACTCTCTTTCTTTGAACTTTGCTCATGTCTAGTCCAGTTCACCTATCTTAATTGTTAAGAGACCGTTGAGTTCTCAAGGAAGAGATTATATAGTTATACTGTAAAGTACCTTTTCGGCCAGCCTTTTTCAGTGTTTGTATTAGTGTGCCCTTTATTAAAATGTGCTCTTTTATTCAATTGATTGATTAATTAATCCATGAATTTGTTTTGATTAAGGCATCCTGACAAAGAGGCTTAAAACAGATGAAGGCAGCAGCAAAGATACACTAAAAGAGACACATGGTAAGTTGATGCATTTTATTGACTTATTGAATGGTAGGGGATGTAGAAAGAACCGTTTTCTTTTTTTTTTTTCCTGCAAAGGTACAGTGTATTTTCAAAGTTCGCTTAGTGACTGTGTCTTTTATTCCTAAAGAAATGTCCAAGCATTTGAAGGACAAGTTCAGTGAAATGGAAGGTAGGCTGACACATGTAAATGGCTGGTATTTCATGAGTTAAATAATATTTATAAGTGTTTGTAACTTTTCAACTTCTGGCAAAGTTTCCAGTGATGTCTCCACTTTAGTTTTATACCCCTTTTGCGCTTGTTTCTTACACTGTACATTTCGTTGTTAGCAAATCGTTTCCTCTTTTTCTGCGCACGTCTGACACATAGGATTAGGTGACACATTTGCATTGTCAACCTATTATTGACCCTGGCCCCAGTTGTTCAAACGATGAATTGCGCTATCCACCGGATAAATCACTATCCAGTGGATAAGTTTTATTATAACATAGCGTTCGTGCTAGTCCAATCCAAATCCTATTAAGCGACTATGGTGTATTTCTCTTTATTAAAAACTGGATCATTGGATAATGCAATTCGAGAGTTTTGATTGGCTAAGCCATCATGACTTATGGATTATGAGCCATTATACCATGATCATACCAATGGCGGATTATACCATTTCTACTGTTCGACCGTGTGGTCTAATACCTCATCTAAGAACATTCAAAAGCTGCAACTTATTCAGAACTTCGCCTGCAAAATGATCTGCGGCGCTCGGAAATGTGACCATGTGACGCCATTACTTGACAAAATCAACTGGCTTCCAGTTAGTAAGATGCCCAAATTCAGAGATGCTGTTATGGCTTATAAGTGTGCCAGCAATTTAGCTCCTGAATAGATATGTACTAAGTTTAAAAAACGATCTTCTGTACATAATCGCACAACCGGTAATAATGAGAAGTTCGAAATCTCATTATTCAGGTTAGCCACCGGCCAACGAACCTTCGCCTATAGAGCACTATCCCTGTGGAACACGTTAGACGAAGACCTTAGAAACGCTACTACTGTAAAGGCCTTTAAGAAAGCCTTGATACTTGTAATGAATGAATGATTGTATGCATTTGCATTTGACGATATTAGCTTGTTTAAGATATAGTTTGCATTTATATCTGTAAATAGGTACTGAAAAACCTTTTTTGGGAGTATTTATTAAAGTTTTAAGTTTTGTTTTTTATCTGCAAACACGGCAAGCATATCCGTGATTTTTTGGGCCTTTTTATTTTTATTGTACTCTAGTTTTCTATATTTTGGGGGCGTTTTTAATAATTAACAATTATTCCACTCGCGCTTGTTGGATATGAGATGATTATAGCCAACTCGGGGCTACGCGCCTCGTTGGCTATCTATCATCTCATATCCGACGCGCGCTCATGGAATAATTGTTAAATATACGCACGGCCCTGCATATATAACATGACGTGTGTACCTTCATCTTACATCCAAAGTTTTGTATGAGTTTTGCGAGTTCCCTTGTAGTTAGCAGTGAAAGAAGTAAAAAGAAGAACCCAGAGAGGACCAGCCAAAATTTTCTCCCGGCATTGACTTTTTAGCAAGCAGGGAAGCCAACTAGATCTGGAAGCAACAAACACGAAGCACAACAGGCACGTTCAACACAAAAAGCAATGCACAGAATTGTATTTGAAAGGCACTCATGAACAAGAATGAAAACGGCTTAAGTTGGTCTGTGGCAACTTTCAAAAGTAGAAATTCTAACTTGTTGTTATCGTTGTTGTATAATTTCATTTGTTCAACCTGCCAAAAACAAGTTAATTACAAAAACAACAAAATCGGAAAAGCGCGGAAATATTAAATCCGAATTTCAGCTACACTGAAACATGGTCAAAAACATTAATCACGCATTACCTGAATTTAGCTTGGTGCAGTGAGAAAAAAATGCAAGTTTCCTGGAGTCCGTCTTCAGCAACTGCACTGTACATGGCAAAGTGAACTCGGGTTGCAGGGATGGCGATGGCGATGGATGTAGGGGATGCCGCTGTGGTGAGAGCACTCGCCTCCCACCAATGTGGCCCGGGTTCGATTCCCAGACTTGGCGTCATATGTGGGTTGAGTTTGTTGGTTCTCTACTCTGCACCGAGAGGTTTTCTCCGGGTCTGACTCCGGTTTCCCCTCTCCTCAAAAGCCAAAATTTGATTTGATTTGCGTTAACTTGTTAATTTCAATTTACAGTGTCCCCGATTAGTGCTCTACGGCGCTAGAAGATTAGACACTTAAAGAACGTTCCTTTCCTTTTCGGCATCGTTCACAACAATCCAAAAACTTTGTTTACTTGGGCATTTTGACTTTGTTTGCCAATGTTTTCTTTTACTGAAGAAGCAAATCCTTTCAACGTTTAGTTAAATGAATCGTTCTTGCTCAACTTTTTCTCAACGTACATGTACTTGTGGCGTGATTTTAATCAATCAATAGGATCGTTTGTTTTTCGCTCACCGTGTGTTGTGAGAGCTTTGTAGTCAATCTCAAATAAAACATGTTTTATCGCCCAAGTTGTTGTCGCTATGTTATAAAAGAATTGGTTCATGCTTTTAGCTGTGCGTTCATCGAGTTATGGATGAACTTGGGAATTTGCTAAGCACTCGAGAAGCTAGAGTCGCACTCGGCCATTGCCTCGTGCGACTCTTACGCTTCTCTCGTTCTTAGCAACCTCCCGCGTGCATCCATAACTCGATATACGCACGTTAAGCATGAACCAATTCTTAAGCGAAACCAATTCTTGGATTTCACATGACGTCACATCCGCCATGTTGGTGTCCCGATCCAATCGTCCGGGAATTGAAAGCTATTATCATGCTAAGGTCTTCTTTTGTTTTCGTTGAAAAACATGGCTGTTGATCAGGTGAGTGAAACCCAAGAATTGCGCTATCCAATGGATAGTGATTTATCCGGTGAATAGCGGTTCCACCTTTTGAACAACTGGGGCCTGGTTTGTTCGTAGCGCCTCATCTTGTGCTTCAGCAAGGAGTCCTACGGTTTCTTTCTTGAAGGTACCTCTTGTTAGCCAATCCTATGATTCTCAGTGGATCTTTCACCTTTTTGCATCCCCTTGATGAACTGTTTGTGGAATACCGTATTCCTCTACTTGGTCATCAGCCTTTCCATTCTTCCCTTTTTGCTTTGTCTAGACCTAGACTTGATTCGATATTCTTTCGTCTTTAACAGCCCCCAGCAGCCTCTCACTGCTAGCAATGATAATATTGCTTTTAAATAAGCTCCCAGTTCATTGCTAACACAGTCCTCAACAGTAGACAAGCCTCTCGACCCACCATCTGCTCTTTTGAAAATTATTACCGGTATACCCTATAACATTTAGACACCTGCGGATGAAATGCTCGGTAAATCGTTAACAGCTTTAATTTATTGTTTTCTCATCCAGTGTCCTGAGATCCTCTTTGGTCTAGTTGATAATACCTTGCACCTATGGTCCTCGGGAGGTATTTACACATGTCCTAAACCCTCCGTAGTTGGTAGTTAAATCTCTTACACTGTACATAACAGACCATTTTGTTCATGTCCATTGACACACAAAAAAAATTGAAATTTTGAAAAAAAAAATTCAACACAGTAATTGACATTTTAAAACACAGGAGTGTATATATATGCATAACCAAGTATGTTTCAAAGGTTTATAATAAGAAACTTCTACTTTTACATTTCGAACTAAATTTACAACCCGAATACCATAGAAATCGACAAACTATCACGATGAATGAATGAATGTTAGAGAGAGTGCTAATTACTGAACAACATTTACAAGGCTCTTATACTGTCTGTCTTTACCATAGCGTATTGTCTTTTGTCCCAGCGGACCCTAATTGGAAGGTGATGAAAATATAAAAATTAGTGTTTGTACCACTGTCTTAATGCCTTTATTTACAGCAATGATATCCTGTTTAAATCACAGTATGCTTTTCAGAAAAAGCATTCAACACAGCATGCTATTCTTGACATCCGATTTGTTAATGCCATTTAAAGTAACACGAACCAAAAGTTATTCACTGGTGGAATCTTCAAAGATTTAAAAGAAGCTTTTGATACTGTCGATCATGCAATCCTGCTCCAGAAAGTTAATCACTATAGTATCAGGGGTACCGTACTGTATATGATTGGTTTTCATCTATATCTTCTTGGATGTTCACAAGTGACTGAACTGGATTCCAATCTATCCAGCTCTGTGTTGGGTCCATTATTGTTTCTGATCTACATTAATGAAATATTTAATACTTCATCAAAGCTTGTGTTCTTTCTTTTTCCTGATGACACTACTTAAATAATTGTGGTATGCTGACAAAAATTTAAAATCTCCTGAGACAACTGTTGACAGACTAAAAGTGGCGGATTAGCTCAATGCTCATCAGTTTTCACTTGTATTATACAGACAAATCATATTATCTTCCGGCCATACAAATGTAATACACATCAATCTCAGACTGTTGATATTCATATGATTGATAACAAAACCCAGCTTCCTACTCTTGTTGAAAGTAAAACCTATGTGAAGTTTCTCAGAGTTTTGCTAGACAGTAAGCTGAGTGGGTATTTCAAATTGACAGTATATAACGCACTGAAAATTAGTAAAATAATTTTCGTTGGAATGGTTGCTAGTCTCAGACTCTTCATCCCTCTTCTGAAGACCTCTTTTAACTATACTGTGTATTGATCTCTGACAAGGGTTTCATGAAGGTTTGAAGCAGGTGGTCGTTTGGGTTTAACACCCGGGCAAAGTATTGGGAAGGCTGCAGGGCCTTCCCTCCTAGGGGGGTCTGGGGGCATGTTCCCCCAGAAAAGTGTGAAATTCTTAAGTTGCAGAGATGTGTTTTCCTGTATTCTGAAGCCCAAGGCCATGTTCTTCGACCACAGAAAAATAATTTTTCTGTGGTTGAAGAGGATAATCCTTTGAGCTTTATAATGCAGAAAAAACACAGACAATTTCATGATTTGATATTAATATCCACAAGAAAATTACTTCATGAATGTGACACAAAAAAAATCACCTTGGCCTTTTCTCAGCTAGAGGCAATTTGGCTCGCGAAAAGAAATAATCGGCGATCGACCGCGGTTTTTTCTGGGCTCCCATCGCAAAACATGCAACATTGGGACATTTCAGGTGGGCTTTTATGGAGCGATTCGTTCTGAGTTGAGTTGAGTTGAGTTGAACTCGTCTTACGAAATTGTGACATTTTGACAACAGAAGACAGATCAAGTAAAGGAGAAAACTGTATTTTTTAAATCAGTCTTTGTATTAAAAAAACCCCAGTCCGTTGAGATGTTGAAAGCAGCCGGGCAAAGTCATGTCCACAGCCGGTTAGTTTTCCCGGTTCCCGGCCCTTAATGAAACCCCTCCTCTGACCTTACCTTTCCTTTCTTATGGTTTGCTGCGTGGGGGCAAGCTGCCAAAACCCATTTAAACAAATGATAATCTTAAGATAATGTGCTCTACTTTTAATGTAATTTTGTGAGCGTAGAACCCAGCTGCTGTCCCCTTCTTTATTTCTTCTTCACATGAATCAACATAAAACCAGATTTTCCTCCTGTGGTATCTTTTATGTCAAAACCTCAAGACTAAATCACAGTCAAGGGTCTTTTACGACGTAAGGTGCTTAACTTTGGAACTCACTCCAGAATGAAGTCTGTAAATTATCAAAGCACGCATTTAAAAAACGCATTGCATGTTATTTTCAATAATAGAGGATGAGGATGACTATGTTGAAGCGTCCATTTATTAATGAAAACTCAAAGCTTAAATATTTAACCTCAAATTTTCTACTTTTCTCAGTGTGCATTAGTACTAGCTCTGTGAGTTCTTATCATTTCCTGAAAAGTTCCCAATTTATAAATGTTTTTTCGGTTTCTATCACTACACCTAGTATTTGTTTCGTTTACTGTAAGTTGTAAAATCATTGTGTCTTTGCATTTGCAATTTTCTATTTTCAGATAGCCTGTAGTTTATTCACTTTTTAGTTTATTTAAAATATTCTGTGTCATATTATGACTGCTGTGCCTCTGTAATTCCGCCCGCCGCTATTAGCTTTTGCTACTTGCGGGCAGAACTGCACTATAATTTATGATAAATTATGAATACATTTGACTTGAATTATCCTCTATCCCGTATTCAAAACAGAGCTTGTGCCTGTCTCGCCATGTATTTTCATCCAGCATCCCACCCAAAAAATGTTTCTTATCCCCTATTCCACCTCGATTTTAAGCCTCATCCTACATCCCACCAAACCAATGTTGGGCACTCTCATCCCGCATGGTTGCTGGAGTACTATAGAAACAGAGGTAGACCCAGGATCGTTGTTTGTTGTATTGATCTTTGGAAGTCAATCCCACATTACCTCAAAGATCTGAATGTGTACGCCTTTTCTAAAAATATCAAACATTACTTACTCTGTAAGCAATACTCAAAATAACTTGTCTCTTGAAATTAAGAATTATCTCTCGCTCTGTATACAAAATTCTTTTCCTACCTAGAATTTGTCCGCCATACCTGTACTATATTTTATTTTACAACAATTATTATTTTTAACCATGTTCTATGTTTCCTAGCTTTTTCTGTTTCCTCGCCTGTATCAAATGTATCATCAATAGGTATCATGGGGGCCAACTAGGAAACTGAATGGTTTATTTGGCCACCGTGCTCAAGCACGTTTACTCAATACAAAGGGAAACATCATTGGCAACTATAAAGGCCGGGACACACTAGGCGACAAGTCGCAGCGACATGTCTCTGCGCCAAGTTGCTCCATGTGTACTACCTGCAAAACAAGTCGCTGCGACACGACGCCTGTTCGGTGCACACGCAGTGATCTCGTATGAGGGGGAATGTGAACTAGTTTTCTAATTCAATATGGCTGACCATATGACGCTCTCTCATTGGTTCATTTATATTTTGTCGCAGCGACTTGTTGCCGGAAGTGTACACACGATGCGACAACGCTGCTTTCGCTAATTTTGTCGCTGCGATAAGTCGCACGAATTCAAACTGGTTTGAATTCGTGCGACTGATCGCAGCGACAATGATTTTCATGAAATTAACCGTGCCACACAAGGCGATTTGTTGCGGCGACTTGTCCCCGCGACGTGCCGCAGCGACTTATCGCCTAGTGTGTCCCGGACTTAAACGTTTGTAACTAAATTAAGTCACCACGTCAAGACCGGGAAAGAAATTGTATTGTATTGTAATGTATTGTATATAGATTCACTACTCACTTTCATTCAAGTTTGCGTTTTTGAGAGGAGCAAGGCACTGTTAAATTTAAAATAAAGTGTA
>NC_090883.1:45552737-45560237 GCF_036669925.1 Montipora capricornis
ACAGTTTGTAAATATCTTTAAAATTTCAATTACTACAGTTTCCCTCAAATTTAAAGTAAGAAATTTATCAAATCGAAAAGTGCAGTGCAAAGTTTTGGTAAGCAGGCATTTTTATTTGTAAATATTACTACACAACTAAACATTTTTTATGTAATTAAGTATAATTTTTCATAGCTGGGACTAATATTTATTGCAATAAAAGCAAGAGTCTTATTTGCAGTACAAATTGCATTTAAGAATGCTTGCATCTGGATAATTTGACCCAGAGTTGAATCATCGCATCTCAAAGTGCCAAGTTTCGATGGAAATTAGGTTTACTTTCACAGGGCATTTTCGTGCGCCCTGCCACTTTTGAAGGAAAACTTTCAAAGCAGTTCGATTCTTCACAAACATGTGCTTTCCATACTAATGGCGATCGCTGGACAAAGACATATTTGCTGAGATTTGACCGAAAGTAACGTGAACACTGACGCCATTGTCCGATTTGGGGTAAGAAAATTTCAGTTGCGCGTCAAATATACACGGTTGTAGTTCACATTTCAAGAGGAGAAAAGACGAAAAAGTGTCCAGAAGGTATGAAAATTACACATTAACAATACAGAGACTTTTGATGTCTTAGGCCAGAGAAAATAACACTTGATGGTGGAAAAAACAAGCACTGTTTCGTCGACAAGAAAAGCACTTTGGTAAACGAAGAAGTCGAAACGTCGGGGTTCAGTATTCGCTGTGCCACTTTTACCAGGGATATCTCTAGTCAAACCTTATCTTTGGCTCACAAAATATCACCTGTTGACGGCTTTTCGTGGACCAACGTCGGAGACAAAAGTCCTGTACTCTTAATGACAGAGTTCGGTTTAAACAGAAAAAGCTATAAACCGATTGACATTTTGCAAAATGACTCTTTCGTCCGGATAGAATGTATTCGCTTCAAAGAGAGAACAAACGAAATTCTTCTGTCATGTTTTTCTGTTACTTACCTTAACTCCATTCATCGATAACTTTTAAGCTGTGACATCCTTTGAACGGATTACCAGCTCATTTACCACTGACGCGCCATAAGCAAATCCCGTCAACCTAGCAAATTTGTTTTGCATTCACTTCAAGCGCTGGTATCCACGTGAAAAAACCACAGCGGCAAATTTTAATACCGGTTCCAGTTACTTTAATACGTAACATTATTCAATATTGTGATTTGCACATTCAATCATGACCATATCCGTTGCAAATAAGGCAAAATTTTTCCAACTTCGCGCAATTCTTTGACAAGTCTGAGCACACCGCATCATTCTAAAACAGCCGATCTAAGCATGTTTCGTTTCATCCGAGATAAAGGACTTTCCCAAGTAGAAGGAATTGCCGAGGTCTTTCTAGCTTTTGTCCATCTTCTTTCGGTATTTGTACCACAAGTGCATAGATAGCATTGAAAGTGAATGCAATAAAAACTACAACTAGCGACAGCGTCGACATCTTTTCTTCCCGCGTTCTAAGACTGTCTCGAAGGTTTTCAACCAATCACAATGCAAATAAAATTGAATTTGCCATTGACAATGCGCATGCGTGACATTAGTCTCCTTTGTTACGACACCGCGGCCAAATGCGTGCGCACGCCTGAGCCACGCGCGAATCGTTTCCACGCGCGAGGGACTGTTACCAATTAAATTTGCAATAGATACAACAGCGCGGCAAAATGGCGGTAATTTAAATTCTCTGTGTTTGTTTTCATTTTGCGATGATAAGGACAACACTACTTTGATAAGGTTTAAATTTTGAAGAGAGCTTCCTGAAAGACTAATCTTCCGTTTGTCTTTTCAAACCAAAAAACTATAGTTCAAACCAGGAGAATTTTACCTTGCATTCGAGCGCTAGAGCAAAAGGACGAAGTTCGTAATGTTATTAGTCGCGATGGTCTCTGCGTTGGTAAACCTCTGGGGAAAAACTGTGCACTGAGAAGGAAAACGACGGGTAACCATCTTTGCAAGGGCAGAATGATAATTCCTTCTGCGAAGATGGCTTATGTTGCTCCTGTTGAATGAGGAAATCGTCTGTTTGTTTCATTGGAATCATTTGAAAGTGAGAAATAAGCTTAAGTTCTTTTCATGCCCGCATCCCACTCATTCGGCAACTTGGATAAGTCACTTACCTGCCCTCCATTCTCATATTTTACAACACTAATTACTTTTACAAGAGTGAGGCAATATAATAAAGAAAATAAGTCTTAATTTTAAGAGAGGATCGCAAAAAGTTTTGAATCTAAGTACAAATTTGACTCCAATGCTCCTAGATATATCGATTTTAGTTGAAGTTTGGTAGTGGTCGATCGTTGAAAATATTTTTCCAGTATTTTTCCTGCAGCTGGCTGGTAACTGTAATTTTTTCTCCAGCTTTGTCGATCACCTTGTAGAGCCTTGCTGGGATGAGGGTGGGGAGACATGAGAATCATGATAATGAAATAAGAAACCATTCACCTGCATGTGTTTGGAAAATACTGATTTCACTTTTGCATGCATTGCACCAGCAAAAATCCAGCCTAAATTTTGCACTGTGTGTAAAGATACTGAGAGAGGAATGTAATCATACATCCAGCAAGACTAGAGGCATTCTGCTTCATACTCTAACATTTTATTATGCACAACTGATCCAGTTTCACTACCCAATGATAGACCCACAATGGCTCTATCTGGACCCACAATGACTCTATCCGAGTGATTCCTTTTCAACAACAACCACCACAACAACTACTATGGTATGTGTTACCACAAAATACAATATACAGTAACTCAAATATCTCTCTAATTTTATTGTTGTAAGTACTGTATATTCATTATTAAGACTATTACAAGTAGGAGCATTCTCAGAAGTTAATATCCAAACCCATGCTCAGCAAGAGAAAGACTACAATAACATACAGCTGTATTAATGAAAGTAAGACAGTTTACTTGAATTAAAAAACCAAATTATATTTGCTTGTTCAAACATTGACTTAGAAGGTGTGGCAAGTAAATAATTATCGTCCTTTTTCGAGACAATTTTGAAGAGCTGTTTGGAAACCATCTTGTATTAATCACTGACATGCTGACATCTGTGATGTTTAATTTGCAGTAATACTGTTGTCATCATGCAGGATCTCATGCAGGAAAAAATGAGAGATGAATAACAACCCTGGCTTTTTTCATCACAAAACCAATAAAATATTCAACGCTGAAATCCTCATCACAATCTCTGAAAACAATCTGGAATGTTGCTTGCCATGCATGGTTTGACCAGATCAGCACACACACACACCAGGAAGAGTTTTAGACTTAAGCACTGGAATAAGAATAAATGACATGTTTAAGAAACAACAGGAAACTGATCAAAGTAAAACAATAATATTATTATCACTTGGTCATTTTCATGCACAGATTTGTAAAGATCCCTTTATAAAAAAACTAAACAACTTAACTGACTCCCTTAATGAGAGGTTTTGTCTAACAATGCAGATAAAAACAGTTGCTCACATCTTGAAAGTAATGACAGTCAAAATGACACCCAGCCAGATCTCAACACTTTCCACAAGATTTCTTCAGGTCAGATGACTGGGACAATGAAATCAACAGAAATCTAGAGATCAATTAAATTTAATCATACCACAACCTAGTGTGTCCTGCAAAGCAACACAGAGCTGGAAAAGAAAGAGCATTACCATCTAGCATACAAACCATTGCTCTTGCTGTGGAGAACCAGGTCACAGAAAAAGCCATGGCTCTCGTATCACATGTCAGAGGTTAAAACTTCTGTTTTGTCAAAACCCTCCGCGTTTTTAAAGGAATTGCCCTTAGGCGAAAAACAGTAAACGAAAAATGTTATCAGTTTAAAATTTACAACTTTTAGGTCTTCAACGGTGTGACCGAAACACGAGCAAACATGGTTTGGCAAAGATAACTTCCATGGAAACGACATAAACAAATAAATATTTCATGCCTAAAATAAGCTTACCTCTTTTGACTTTCTCGTTGGAAACAACTCGGAACGACTGTTTAGTTTTTCTGTTGAGTCCATGTTGAGCGTGAGATCTTAATCATCAAAAGGTCCAATAGAACTTTTCCTTCACCGCCGAATAAACTCAAGAACAAAGAGCTCAAACGCTCGAATCAAATGAATCAAATGTGTTCAAAGCGGAGCATGCGCACTCATTTTGCCGCGGTGTCCTTTGTTACACTAACTACCAGGTGATCTGGCCGTAAATAATCAACCAATCATATTCAAGGAGGAATTATTTTTAGTGCCACACAGAATTCTTTGCACGCCTAGCCTTCGGAATGTGTTCCATCGATGTAACGATGGCGCCGTGAGGGTAAATAAGGCAGTTCTTTATCGGAAGGTTTTTTTTTCTCAGTATGTTTTTGTAGTGAGTGATTTTAAAACCATTGCAATGTAAAAAGCTCAATACGTCTTTGTCAAGAGCACCAAATTCATTCAGTTGGCTTCGGAGCTTTCTGCGTTCTCTCCCGCAAGAGATTGTTGAATCTTCTTTCCATCGATGTGTACATTTTAATGGCGTATTCAGCTTTGTTTGCTGAAGGAAGTGTGTTCAGAAGACGCAGGCAAGCCAACTGTGCTGCTCTAACTAAAGCTGGATCTAGCACAATTGGATATCTTTCCTCGGGATTATCATTGCGGTCGTCGTATACATAAACATTGGCAAGTCCTCCATCAATTGCTCTCTTGAGTGACGGGACTTTATCGAACATTTCTTGGAGCTTCGCTATGTCAGGCTGTCTTTCAGATACCCACAATAATTTTATTCTGTGAGGTGCTTTGTCTTTAACTTGTAGATTTTGCTCAATCCATTTCCTGCTCTCCGTTTTGTCACCTGGCTTCGCGTTAACCTTCTTCTCCACCTTTGGCATCTGTGCGGCATCCACTACTATCGAGTCATCGCCTATTTCTAAACCAACAACATGTGAAAAATCTATTAACAGTCGTTTACTTTCATCGTCTTCAACTTTGGTGGACTGAATGGTAAAACAGTGGCTCGAGGGACTTGTCAAGACTTTGCACTTCAAAATCTCTTTGCTAACTCTAGGATCTGAACGCTCCCATGAAACGAACGACGCTTGAACAGACTGCAAATGAAAACTAATGCTTGCCTGTGGCAAACTGCATTGATGAAATTCTCTTGCAGACTGTTTTGTTACTAAAGAAATGGACGTGTCGCTGAAATTATTTAGTGCATACTGCCATAGCTCATCGGTTAACAACGTGATTTCCTCGGAATACTGAACTTCATTCACCCTTCTGTTTACTTTGGTTGGAACATTGCCATTGGCGAATCTTCGGTTATTTCACCCTGAAAGTAGTAAGTATTAAAATTTGTAATTTCACTGATTTGAAATCCACCATGCAGAGTAGTTAATTCGTATACTTAAAAGTAATATAATAGTTCATGATCGAGCTGGATACTGGTGCTATGTTTTCTAAGTTGGCAAATAAAAAGCCTGTTAAATCATACCTGGTAACCATTACAATTTTCTCAAATTTTATTGGTGCATTGACTGCTTTATTTTTCACTAATTACATGTATTGTGTAGGGTTGTAATCGGACAGTGAAATGAGACAGTTGGCTGCATTCGGACACCTGGGGTGCTTACCATTTAGCCAAAAAATCCGGAAATTTCGGTTTGAGGTCAAATGGAAAGGCAACTTTCCGGAAAATCTGTAATCATACTCGTGATTAAAGAAATCAGACACCCACTACGCGGTTGTCCAATTTTGTTAATCACTTGTATGATTATTGGACTCCACTCAGTCCTATTACCATTGTGGAGCGTTTTTATTGGCACGTTCATAAATAATGATGGATCATGCTCTGATTTTTGTCTCTTCAATTAGTGTCCAGCTGGTATAACTTGGTGGCACACCCATTGTTCATTGTAACATTTTACTCATAACCTGCTTGATTGAAATACTGTTATGGTTATGTGTGAACAAAATACGTATTTACCTTTTCATTTTCTAATTCATCATCACTGTAACCTCGGGATGTCTTTTCCACTGTTTCAATTTGTTCTTCCTCCCTGTCTATTTCAAATTTTTCGACGAAGGGCAGATTCTTATAGTAAGACAATAATAGAAATTAATAAATTGAACCTGAGAAATTGACTGTGTCATAATACAAGATGCAGTGGTATAGCGTATGTTTATAAAGACATTACTTTTTGTGGACATCGTTATCCACCAACTTCACTTAGACATAAGTGCTGTACAGTGTATTATGCTTAGAAATATGGGCACTGGAACAGTGTTGCATGCATCAAACAATTGTGCTGTGCAATGTGAGGTATGACGATAATGTCATGTTGTTTGTATTTTTTTTAATTGATTAATAGAACAGGGTTGCCATAGTCAAGGAAAAGTTTGGGAACAACAGAATTTATTTTGCTAGCAAAGGAAAAATCTTAGTCCTTTGCAAATTCAGTGAGAGGGCCAGAATTTTGTTTTAGGTTTCCAACAATTATTAACTTTTGATTATAATTACCGTAGGTACCATTTTTTTGGTTCCATTCTTTTCCTCATTCGCAGCCTGTCTTTTCCTTTCAGCTTTTGTTGATGAAGACTTTAGGGGAGTGCTCTCTCTGCATGTCATTTCAATGACTTCATTTGCAAATTGCTGCCGAATTACTTGCTTTTGATACTGCTCTTTTGAAATTGGACCATTTCGTCCTCCAGAAAATAACAATGAATTTTTTTTGTTTTGTTTGTGAGCAGTCTCCATGATGCCATCTTTGAAATTCTGTAGTGTTATGGGAAGACCAATAATTTGAGCATCCAAAAGTGCCTTGTCCACATAGTATCCAACATAAGTAACAATCTGTTTAAGGGAAGCAGTAATATTTGCAGTGCCAAATATTTGCACAGCCTGGAAGCCAAGGTGGATGCGTGCCTGAACTTCATATTCATCACCTGTCAAATCATGTGGTGTGTAGAGAAGGTTTCTGTATACTTTATCAAGACCTTTACAAAATGTACATAAGATTTCAAGAAGAGTTCCTTTAAAACCTGCTTTTTTCAGAATGCAAGGCATTCTCTCTCCAAATGCCAAAACACCAACTTCATCGAACTTGACTGTCTTCTCCTCAAGGCTTACAGACTTGGCCAATCCTTTTTTGAGGGATAACATAAATTGTTGATCACTACCAAAAAAAGCTACAACAAAATTTAATGGACATGAATTGTTGTGAGAAAAAAAAATTCAACGACAGTTCTACTTTCAATAATTTGTTATTAGAGGTTTTTATCCTTTTATGGCACCTGTTAATGACACCATTCATTAATTCATACTAATTTATGAGTATGTTGAATATGCAATTTATTTGTATGGTTTTTTTGGTTTTGTAATGCTTAAATAAGGATCTTTTTAAATCCTGATTACATTTTCTTAATGCAAAGTAACAGGAACACTCATGAATGTATTATTTATTAGTACCTGTAGTTGATTTGTGGCTTGTTTGGACATAGTAG
>NC_090883.1:45572737-45582737 GCF_036669925.1 Montipora capricornis
TCCTCAGTATTACACTGTGCATCCTGTACTGCGCATACGGTGTGTCAATATTTACAAATTGGTCAAATTTGTAACACTGTAAATATGGCGTAAGTCGATCAGTCATACACACTGAAACAGTTCTCAAAACACGTAAGAGAAGTTGTGAATGACCATAATTCTTTGCGAATAAGGGCGTGCATTGCGAGAACATGGCGAATTTTGTTGTTTCGGTCTACGATAATCGAGATAGACAAGTAGGATGGTGGTTCACTCTTAAACGAGCACGGTGACCTACATTTTTTTATTTCATAATTTTGGTGTACAAATTATCCCCTTTAAAACAAAAATTAAAAAAAAAAAGTTTGTGGAATGAAATATGATATGGTATTTAACCACCTCTCTCCCCGTACTGAACATTCAGATTTTCTTTCTTCCCACGTACTATCCCTGATTGGAACGACCTCCCTGAAGAGGTTGTTCATTACCCATACCTTACTGCCTTTAGTTCTAGGGAGAATGCGTGGCGAAGTTGCTCAGTGGCCTGATCTCAATAGATATTAACTTTATCAAGTGTTTTTGTTTTTGTTTGTTTTTTAAATTGTAATTGATTATTTCATAGTCTATAGTCAGTTTCTATTATTTATAGATGTGATTTGTGTAATTGTATAATGTGTTGAGCTTGTAATTTGCGTCGTATAGGATTGATGATTTATATGTACATACTTAATAATTCAGGGATATTTTGCGTGGTTTAAAACTATCCGGAGAAAGTAGATCTTAGTAAGTGCTCTTGGTATCCAAAAACAAAATTGGGGGTAACCAGGCATTTTCGAGAGAGAATTAAGCTTCAATTTGAAAAAGAACGCCATAAATTGTTTTGCATTTTAAAGCTTTTAACAAATATTATTCATGAATTATCTTTGAAAATGCGAACAAGCGTTACCGAGTAATAAAACAGAAACAGAAATACGTTTTTAGCGGAGGTTATTGAATCACGTCTTCAGTTATTAAAGTTTTAAGTTCAAGGTCAAGTTTATTTATTGCACACTGTTTACAGAAAGCTAAACATACATAAGACAGTATACAATCAGTACAGAAAAAAAAGTTTACTCAGATAGAAATTAGCTAGTCGAAACAATATTTAATAGCGTGCAGTGGTTTTAGAGTTGGTCACTGTCATGTGAATATAAGCTGGCGTTGGCCGTATGTTAAGTATAATTTGAATCACATAAATGACAACTATCGTAGGAGAGGAAGGATACTCATAAATATGAATTAGAAGAAAAGAAGATGTCGTACATATTACACAGAAATTTTTTAACTATCTAACCAGTAAAACTATGGTAAGTTAATAAAAAGAAAAGGATACACATAAATACGAATAAGAAAAAAAAAGAAGATTCCCAGTGCATATTGTACAGAATGTTTTTAACTATCTGATCAGTAAACCATTGGTCTGTTTTGAGTGGTCAATAGAAAACGTTTGTAGCGCTTTTTAAAGAGTATGTATGGGAAAAATTTACGTTCTCACTGGTGGAACGGATTCTCAAATTTTTACTTCGGAGAATTTAAATGCAGGTATATCATAATTAGTGCGTACTGATGGCTCAAAGAAATTTTGATTTGCAAGATACCTAGTATTATGCGGATGAATCTCTGGTGCAGGCGTAAGAATATTCCAAAGTATAACTTTCGAATATTTAACTTTAACATACCGCCAATGGAAAAAGATCGTCAACTTCTTCCGACAATTCCTCCTGCTAGCCCGAAGACAAGAAACAGAAGGACAGTTCTAACGGTTAGCGTTATTTTTAACGTTGGGTAAATGCAGCAGTTAATCTTTACTTAAAGAGCAGCATTTGGGGGACACTAATGACGTAAATTGTCTGTATTCTGAGACCCGAGTGACGTTGAAGTTGGCGAGAAGAGCAAGGGGACAGCGTGCATCTAATTAGGGTCAAACCTGGACATATCTCCCAACCACCTCAGCCCCGCACATTCGTGTCCAACAGACCACAATGGCAGCCATCTGTTGCAACTACAACCACTGCTCCTGCCAACGCCCCAATTGTCAGTTCCAGCACATCTGCAACAAAACTGATTGCGGAGGCAACCACCCTGGTACACAGTGCCCAAAAGCAAACTAACTGTAATATACCCCGGCCAGCATTGCCTGCACCTTCCACACCTATCAATATTACTTGCCTGGCATATGAGCTTACTGGTCATCCTGACCAGCATTTTACGTCCAGCTTTCTGCGAGATCTTCAGTGGGGTTCCAACCTTGGTTACACAGACCCTCGCTGCGTCCGAATGACCCGTAACTTGAAGTCAGCTCTCCTTCATCCTGATACTGTCTCGGAGGCCCTAGGCAAGGAAGTTTCCCGATGCCATACTGCTGGACCGTTTACTTCTTCTCACATTCCCAACCTTCAGTGTCCCCCCCCCCCCCCCCCCCGTTGGTGTGGTACTGAAGAAGGATGGCACTTGGCGCATTATCATGTTTCAAAGGCGGACTTTATTCTGCATTATGACACATTTGAACAGGCGCTAGCACTTGTGGCCTGTCACAGCCCAGATGCACTTATGCCCAAGTTAGACATCAAGCATGCCTTTCGCCTTTGTCCAGTTCGGATTGGGGACTGTGAGCTCCTTGGCATTCACTGGCAGGGTAAATTTTATGTTGACCTTCGCCTCCCCTTTGGCTTGCGCTCATCCCCGTACCTCTTTAATCGCCTAGCTGACGCATTTGAATGGGTCTTGAAGAGAAAGCATCAAATTCTGGACTTAATGCATTACCTGGACGATTACTTCACGGTTGGCCCTGCCTACTCTCCAACCTGTGTCCGAAATGTCCAGTCCATCATGCGTGTAGCTTCAGAGGTTGGCATTCCTCTGGCTCCCGACAAATCTGGAAGGTCCTGCCACTCAGTTAGTGTTCCTGGGCATCTGTATTGACACCACTGCTATGGAAACCTCCTTACCTGAGAACAAACTCAGTGGACACTAACAAAGCTTCAGTGGTGGTCCTCACGTAAAAAATGTTGCAAACGAGACCTCCTTTCCCTGATCGGCAAATTAAACTTTGCTTGCCGTATTATCCTGGCTGGCTATATCTTCTTGCGTCATCTCATTGACCTGAGTTGCACTCCAACCACTGTGTAATATTGACCCCTCAGAAAAAAACCTAAGCTTTCTTGACGATGCGAAATACAAGTACCAACCATTTCTTGATTAGACTATACGTGGGTACATTGTACGAACTAGAATCAATTGGTATGAAAAAGGTGAAAAAGAATTTAAAATCCTCCCTTAATTTAGAAAACAGCGGATGTGGTAAAACAGCTGTCCGCCGACTTTTTGACTCAAAGGGAAGTGTAACGGGTTAACCGTGGATTTCTTCAAGGGTTTTTGGAACTTATTAAAAGGCCGTTTACACGACAGAGAAATTTGGTCCGGACCCGCCAAAAAAGCGGTACGGACCCATAACTTTTGTAAAGAAACACTGGAGTTTCTACCGGGCCATAGGCACCTATGGCCCTGCAGAAACTCCATTTTTCTTTACAAAATTTATGGGTCTGTACCGCTTTTTTGAGGGGTCCGGACCCAAATTTCTGTGTCGTGTAAACGGCCTTTGAGTCAACAGCTTACTGATTCCTTAAACTTTACTTTTGAACACGGTGTATTGTCTAACTCACAGAAACAATCTGTTTGTTCGATTAATTGACAAGAAAGATAAAGAGAGAAGGTACATTAAGAACTCAGTGGCGACCGATTTGTCTTTTAAATGTTGATGTAAAGATTGCCTCCAAAGCCCTTGCCTGGTACGTTAAGAGTAGCTTTAACATACCCCTCGGAATTTCTGCTCTATGGTGGTTGGCTGAGAGCAGTTGTATTTACGCTTACTGTTTTTGGTATTTGAGATTTTTCAAGTATAAACCATATAAACAAGCAATAACTTTCTTACTCTGTGTAATTTGCCATGAATACCACGGATGATATTTTAATTTTGTTTGGTGCGTATTTCACTCGCCTCGCGTTTTGCCAAGAATAGGTAACTTTGAATAGCACTCGCGGGATTTTTAGCTGGTTTTCTTCTTTAAAAAAACAAGTTAACTCAGTTACGTTTTCTGTTTTGTCGTCCTTGTGGCTTTAAAACGCGAGTATTGACTTAGAAAAAGTTTTGAGGTGAGTTTTGGAAATGTAATGATAACCAAATAAGAAGGAAACTATTATGAAGGAAAAAAGAAGCGTCATTAAACCCCTTTCAGTGCCGAGTCGGATTAGCATGGTATCTCTGTATTTTCAGATAAGTTGGATTTTTTATTTTGTATTTTAATACTGTTTATTTGTTTTCATATTAATTACATCTACTGCACAGAGAACCTTACATTAAACCACGTAAGTCTCATTTAATGCATACTATACTTATGACATATGCACACGCACACACACACACATACACCGCTTTCCTAAGCCTCAAGAGTATCGCATTAGACTAAGAACAATACACAAGGTGCAAGAATATCAGACTGATTGAATATTTACATATTTGCCCCACTTCGAGTAGTGGACAGGCAGTCGATCAACGTTTGACTTGGCAATCATTGTCTCAAGTTGATATGCTATGTTAAGTTTTACGATAAATATCCCAATACGGGGTAACTTTCTCTTGCATCTACAAGACTCCAGATATTGTCACGCAAGCAACAAGATATGGTTTTCATATAATTCATCTTCGCAAGAGAAGATCCCAAAGAATATATCTTTAAGTGAGAGCCTTTGAATCTTAACACCTTGATCACCAAGCCATTTGATTACTTCTGTCCAGAAACTCTCGGAATAGTTACAATATACGAGGATGTGCTCAAGGGTCTCCGCAAAAAGAACACGCCGGAGATGGATAAATGTCAATCTTGTGAAGAAATACATTTGTGGTTAGACACTTATTCAGGACTTTGTACTGGAATTCATGTAATTACGTGTAAGAAGTGACACGATAAGGCAGGCTATATATTTTTTTCCAATCCAAGGTGTCACCCGGGAATAGATGATTAAAACTTAACTGAGCAGTCGGCGGAGTCATTACTCTACTCCGAAGCTCTTTGTTAATAGTGTTAGACACAACAGACTTTGATTTGAACTATTTCGCTGTTTAAAATCAATTTACACTGATCCTGTATAACAAATGTTCCTTTGCAAATACCGCAAGCAGACGTTTTGCGTTTTTCACGCCGTTCCAAAGGCAGGGCGTCGATCACAGACATAAGCCTGAAAGCGTCCAGTGGTTAGATATTAAGCACTCGTAACTTGCTTTTAACAATAAAATCATTATTTTCGTCTAGTAAGTCCCCAAGTTAAAGAATACCTTTTTCTTGCAACGTCTTAAAATAAAAGGATTTTCCATCAATGCAACTAAATTTATTGTTCCATAAAATAAGGCTGATTCGACTGTGTGAGACGTTTGAATACAATCATAACTTGCTGCTGAACACTTAGCAAAGCAATTCAAACATTCTTCATAGAATGTTGGTAACCTTATAGGCAGTTTTTTTAATGTAAACATTACAACATAAAATCAACTTAACCTCCAACTGGCTGTAAGTAATTTAATAAAATAGTTTTCCCACCGGCTGCCTGATCATTTGCGAGTTTCTTGCAACAAAGTATTTTCAGAGTTTCAATTATAGTTCCAAATGCGGGGCTTTGAGTCCCCCATTTTCGATGTTATTTATAATTGCAGAACGCTTAACTTTATCTTTACCTTTCCAGATAAAATCATAAATTATCGTATTCGAATTCTTCAAAAATTCCTTGTCAAAGCATAACAAGCTGGCTCGATAGAGAAAGATTGGGATAATGAACGTTTTGACAATTTGGATTCTGACAATAATGGTGAGGTCTCACCATCTCCAAATTGGTAGCTTTTGTTTCATAGCGTTAATTAGTTCCTCAAAGTTCAGCTCTTTTTTTTACCGTTTATCGTATGTAAAATGCACTCCAAGTATCTTGACCGATTTTTTAAACACTTGATACAATTTAATGCTGTAGTTTGGGCACAATTACCTAGTAACAACATCTCTGTCTTTTCTTCGTTCAACTTAAGTCCAGAACATTTTCCGAAACGTTCTACAACATCAAAAAATTGTCTCAAAGAATGGTTGTTCCTTACAAAGCCAGTCAGATTATCTGGGAATAGTCCAAGTTTAATCTCTTCGTTATCCACCGGAATACCCTGAATGTCATTAGTACCGCGTATGCTAATACACAAAATTAGATAAAACCATAATAAAAAGATAGGATGATAGGGGATCGCCTTGCCTGACTCCATGCTCGACAGCAAACGACGAGGTCGAGTAGCCATTGTTTAGGACACAACTGGAAATATTATTGTACAAAGTATAAACCCATTGAATGAACGAAGAACCAAAGCCTAATGCAGACAAAGTGCGAAACAAGAATTCCCTACTTACAGTGTCAAACGCTTTCTGAAAGTCTATGCAGATCAATCTTCCATCAATATGACACTTTTCCGTGAAATCCATAACGTCCTCTATGGTACTTACACCATCAAAAGTCGTTCTACCTTTTAACATATGCGCATTGATTGTGGTGGATTACATATAGAAGAATCTTCTCCAATCTCTCGGCAATGGCTTTTGATTCTATTTTTACGTCCACATTAATTAACGAGATCAGTCTCCAGTTTGACAAATATATTTTATCCCTAACCTTTTTCTCAATCAAGGTTATAATGGCCTCTTTTTGGAAATCACTGTATTCGTGGGTGAAATTTACAATGTCGACCAGCAAATTTCCTACTGTATTCCAAAATGCTCTATAAAATTCAATCATGTTAGTCCATCATTACCTGGCGACTTATTACAACCAAATAATTGAAGACACTTAAAACATTCAGCAACAGTCAGCGCTCCTTCACAGGTTTGGACCCTGGTAACACTTAGTCTTGGTATCCAGGGGTTATTTAGAAAGCTATATAACAAATCTTCGGACGAAGTGAGGAGATCACTTTTGGAGAGATTCGAGTAGTACATTTCATGCAATTTCCAGTAGCAGTACTTTTTTAGGAGTTGTAACCAAAGGACCCTCATCATTAAAGACCTAGCGGACTGAGCTTTTCGTTTTTCTGTGATTTTCTAAATTCAAGAAATACTTATTGCTTTTTTCTCCCTTTTCGTACCAAGTGGCTTTTGAATGAATTATTACACCTTTGACCATCTCTTCGTAGGGGGAGTCATATTCCATTTGCAAAATCTCAACGCATTCACAGTTAGCATCAGTAGGGTTAGCACTGCAGTTTTTTCCTCACTAATCTTCAAGGACGCTTCAATTTCGGAGATTTTCTCTCGCTTTTCTGGTGCCTTCTTTTTACTGTATTTAATTGTTACTTGCCTAATTCTGTATTTTATTAGATCCCAGAGAAGTCTTTCATCATCAATATCTTTAAAGTGGTACTACGACCAAAAAAACAATTCTTTTTTTTCTTTGGATTTCAAAACTATGTTAACTAAACACTAACTGACCCAAGTTTTAAGTTCTGATTTTAAAAAGACACCTGTTTATTTTAACTGGAATTTTCTTATTTATTGGTCCGCCATTACTAACTTTAAAATCTTCAGAGAGCTGGGTCGAGGAGAAAATGACGTCAAAGACTCACTAGTTTAAGAATGCAATGCGTGTGTACGCGGCCGAATTAATATGCAGCACGGGAGTTTCGGGCTTTCAGACTTTTAAACCCGTGTTTTGCATATGTAATAAATTGCGTTTACACGCTGAAAATTTAAGCTAGTGAGTAAATAACGTCATTTTCTCTAGATCCAGCCCTCCGAGGTCCAACCGGCCAGTTTTGAACGTGAGTAATGGCGGACCGCGAAATACAAAACTTACACTCAAAATAAACAGCCTTTGGATAAAACTCAAAGCTCAAAATTTTGCCAGTTAGGCGTTAAGCAAACACGCTTTCAAAATATAAAGAAAAAAAGGAAATGATTTTTTGATCAATTCGTTTAACCAAATTGGTACGCTTTCGTTTATCAATGTGACGTAATTGACATCATGTACAAGACTTCCATTGAATTTTCAAAAAGAAGGGCCACGCCTTTGCTTGGCAATACTATTTAAGTGTAAAACTATTGCCAAATGGTCAGAGTTTATTGAAGGTACAATATCAGACTTCTCAATATCTTCTTGACAACAGTCACTAACCTCCAATGAAGCTAACATGACATTTCAAGGTGCAGGGCGTTACAAATATAATAATTTCTCATCCAAAGTGCATATTGATTGAGCGCAATGACAACCCTTGAGGCTTTATAATATAGCAGTCGACACCGAGGGAAAACTTTCACACAAAACACAGTAAAACATTACAAAAGCTGCTTATAATTATGTACAACATGTAGCTCATGGGAATTAGTACTGTTTCGACTTGCAACTAGAAATGCCCGCTATAGAAGAAAAAAGAAAACTGAACTAAGGATAAGTAAAAGCGGCCATGAAGGATAGTAAGCTAATAGCAATTTAAGTCATTTAAGTGGTCCTTAAGCGTCCTTCGATAAAGGGTTTGTCCAGTTGTCTCTTCCTGAAAAAAGCTGTCTTGCTTTCCTCCCTTGCCCATTTGAGTTCTTCCTAACCACCTGAATCTCTCTTGGTAGATCCGAATAAATCTTGACATCGATATGTACACTCCTTTCCAATGCTCGTTTAAAGACAACTTCTCTGTCATGATATTTTAAGAAACGGGCGATTATCGGCCGAGAATTTCCTGTTTTTTTTGGCTCCAATGCGATGAACTCGCTGAAGTTCAACGTGCGCCCTCAATATTCAACTCCCTTTCCATATGGTAAACAGTTTCGCTTGTGTTTTCCTCATTCACCTCTTCATTCTCTGGAATTCCAATAAATCGAAGGTTTTCGCGTCGGTTGTACACCTCCTGATAGAGTAGACGTTCCTTCAGGGATTTGTCTCGCGTTCACTGCTTTCAACCTTACACTTCAAATTCTCCACCTCCAAGTTTATAAAATTCAACCCGTCGTCTATGTCCTTAACTGCCTTCTCAATTCCACTGGTCCTACCTTTGAGTGTGATGTCCTCTTGAACAGTCTTCATTGTGCATTCTAAACCGGTCACTTTCTCCAGGACTCCATCTACTTTCTTCTCCATAATCTTCAATTTCTCTAAAACGTGATGCAGTGTCGATGGCAGGCAGTGTCGATGCTACTTCGCCTGACATGTCTAACGGTAAGACAACTTCATCAACTTCTTCCGTCGGAATGATGTCTTCACCAAGAGACTCACAAAAACGCTTCTCTCTAGTTGTGTAGGAATCGTTATCGCTACCACTACTGCTTCCTCTTGTCTTTCGTTTAAATTTACTAAAGAAATCGGCCAGAAACGTCACTCAAAATTCCGAATTTGCGGGAGCACTTACGCATACGTCTTCACTCACTCATTCATGCCCAGTCCGCGAGTATTTGAGATTTTTACAGTATAAACCATATAAACAAGCAATAACTTTCTTACTCTGTGTAATTTGCCATGAATACCATGGGTGATATTTTAATTTTGTTTGCGTATTTCACTCGCCTCGCGTTTTGCCAAGAATAGGTAACTTTGAATAGCATTCGCGGGATTTTTAGCTGGTTGTCTTTTTTAAAAAAAGAAGTTAACTCCGTTACGTTTTCTGTTTTGTCGTCCTTGTGGCTTTAAAACGCGAGTATTGACTTAGAAAAAGTTTTGAGGTGAGTTTTGAAAATGAAACGATAAGCAAATAAGAAGGAAACTATTATGACGGGAAAAAGAAGCGTCATTAAACCCCTTTCAGTGCCGAGTCGGATTAGCATGGTATCTCTGTATTTTTAGATAAGTTGGATTTTGTTTTCAGAGTTTTAGAGAAACTCTTCCGGTCTTATCGCTTTTGCCTTTCCCCATTATTATCAGGTAACCTCCAAACTTACACAGGGTTCGAAATTAACTTTTTTGGTATGGGCCAGATAAA
>NC_090883.1:45585237-45595237 GCF_036669925.1 Montipora capricornis
AAAGGACGCTTTGAAAAGAGAGTCGTTAGATATATCATTCATCAATCGGAGTTGAACATTGTGCCATACTTAAATATTTACTGTTATAACGTTTTGAGCAGTGACTTTTAGCTGAGCTACTTAACCCTGTTCATCATGTCAAGACGAAAGGGCCGCCTTTTTTCAAACACAAGTTGCGTATAGCAAATTGGGAGTTTACTTCCGTGTAAGAAGCTGTGGCAAAAATTTCCTTTGTTTTGTTAGGTCGTAGTGTTAGTTTCGTCATCCGTCAGTTTGACAGGTTCTTGCACCAATGATTGGCGTTACTTTGTCGTGATGTTTAGTTTGTTATTTTTTGTTTCCAAATAGTCTGGATGAAAGCGGACAAACTAGTAATCGTAAAAATGGACAACAACTTTGAATTTGTAAGACATGTTTCGTTTGATCATCGATCATCTTCTGTTGCAAGTGTACGTTACAGTGCGAATTTGAATTTGTGTCAATGTTTCAATTTGAACTTACGTTAATACATTGCCGTTAGAAATTTAAAGAAAACGACAAAACATTTGAGATTACAAGACATGTTTCGACAGAAAATTCTGTCATCTTCAGTTGATTAAGTTCGATTAAGTTGAATTTATAAATAGGAAAAAGTGCTAATTATGCCAGTAAAAACGAAAAGTACATAAAACATGACAATGTGAGAATTAATTAAAAGGATGGTTTTAGATTTACGTGATGCAATTGTTGATTAAGAGAAGGTTGTTCCTTTTGAATATGAAAAACCTCTTTTCTCTTGAGTTGGAAAGTCGTAGAGGCGTGATCTAAAATATGGACACAGTCCCCTGAAGACAGGGCGCGACAATGTTCAGAATTCTGTAGGACAAAAATAATTGCGTTTTGCAAAAATCAAAGAAACTCGTTCCATTTGAGCTCATTTCTCACCTGTGAACTACAGGGTTCGAGGAACTTCTCAAAAGGGAAGAGAAGTAAGACAAAGGAAATTTTCATGCTTTTAGGGAAAACAGACCCTCAAGCAATAGGGAGCTTAAGCAACGACAACGACAACGGCGACGGCAACTAAACGTCACAAATTTGCATATTTAGTGGGCAAAAACAATAGCTTTGCACGCCCTGCACGTGCGTTTTTCACTTTTGTCCATTTCTTTGCCGTCGTGCGCAAAACAAAAACGTGAAACAGCCAAATGTGAGGTTTTATGAAGAACTTCAGCACCTGAGGATAAATTTTCATTTTCTTCCCTAAATTAAGCGCCGTTCTGACCAGTGTCATTTTTTAAGAACTACCACTTCCTTGTCATATTAAAATGTTTGAAATAGGTACGAAATGATTACGATAACGCGAATTAATATTTCGAGACGACGTTCTCGTTGCCGTCGCCGTCATCGTTACTTAAGCTCCCTAATTACGATCGCGACGGCAACGAGAACTTCATGTCAAGATATAAATTCGCCTTGTTGTAATCACTTCGTTTCTTTTTCAACCTTTTTAATACGACAAGGGTGTGGTGGTTCCTCAAGAATGACACTGATCAGAACGGCGCTTAATTTAGGGGAGAAAATGCCGCTTGATAATTCAGTTTGTACGCAGTTTTAACTGCAAAGAGTTGATTAAACGACATATATTCAAGTGCAAAAAAGCCCTCAAATTTGGCTATTTCACGTTGTTATTCTGCAGACTGCGGCAAAGAAATGGACAAAAGTGAAAAACGCACGTGCAGAGCGTGCAAAGCTATTGTTTTTGCCCACTAAATATGCACATTTGTAACGTTCTCGTTGCCGTCGACGTTGTCGTTGCTTAAGTTCCCTGTTGAAGGTCTCAGGCAAACAGAACCCACTGTTTCTCTTGGGGCCGGTTATTAAGTGCCTATTCTTTTAGTGGTGTTTCCGCCAACGTCGCCGTCGAAAAGTAACTTTGCTTTTAAATTGGTATGTGTAAAAGATATTTGTGTCCTATATAACAATCTGTGTGTGCTAAGACAACCTTGATTTCTTGTCATTTACCTGAAGAGTGAATATTGGGTCAACCGCCAAATATTGCCGATCCCATTAGTAAGACCGCCACGAAAGCTCATGCAGGTCAAAGTGTGTCATCGGCAAGAGGCAATTTTAGGTTACGAACTGTACCCTTAGAACAACCAATAATGAGTTTGTCGTGATCCATGGGAACAGGGCTTTCAGCTCAATTTCGCATGCTGAACAATAAAAATGTAAGGAAGCATCTTTTTACGTCGGAAGTCATGTATATAACTTCGGGTCCCATACGTATACATTGTTTTAACAGCAACCCTTTTAAATATTGCGTCTATGGTAATTCGAGAGCTGGTAGTCGTTCTCGAAGTACGACATTGAACGACGAGCTTACCAGCTTACGAACTCGTTTGTTTTACATTTTTCTTTCTTAGACTGCGAAACCACGGATACCTTCGAGTCCCTTGCGGTGGTTGTAGAGGCCTTAAGAGAAGAGCAGGACAACACACAAAAAAAAAACAGCTCGTGCGTTTTAAATTCTTCTTTTGCCGTTGTCGTTCCTGACAACGGCGTAAAAAAAGCGAATGGGAGGTTCTGTGGCAAGTTGTTTACCATTTAACAAGTCATTTCGGAAATTTTGGTTGGATTTAAATGGTAAGGCTATTTTGTTGAACCTAATCGGAAAATTGCCAAAATTCTTGGAACGTCGGAAAAGGTAGTCCGAAATTTCCAACCGAAACAGACATGTTTTCACCATTTGCCGTTCTTCACCCCTTCCAAGCCTTTTTAAAGTGCCATAACCTAATTTATCTCACTTAGTCATCTGAATCTACACATATCTCACAGACGTTTCGCGAAAAAAAAAATTGCGCTTTCCCCAAAACGCAATTTGAAAATGAAATTAGAAAACGCTCAAATTTGCCGCCATTTTGGCTCACCATTCGCCTTAGTCTTCTATCGATTCCTCCCGGTCACAATACTGCTGTGACGTAGATTAAGGAACACGTGACTTCAAGTGAAAAAGGAATAGCGAAAGTATAGTAAGGAATAATTCCCTTGAAAATGCCTAAAAGATGCGTAACCACTCGATGTAACAACACAGCTGATCCTAAAAAAAGACTAAGCATACGCAATACCTCATAAAAGAAGGAAAAATGGCTGCAGATTTTGTCTTGGTAAAAAGAAGCCCGGTAAAACTTCTTCACTGTTCTAGATTCACTTCAAAGAAAATGACTTTCAGTATTGTATGGACAGCAAAACGAAAAGATCGTTGAAGGCGGATGAGATTGGCTTACAGGAACAGACATAAGCGTTGACTTTAATTCCCTCGCGAGACCCTCCTTATCCTCTTGTTCTTTTCTGTAATTTTGTAGCCATTCCTCGTCTGCTCGTCTTCCACGTAGGGTTCCGTGTAGTTCTGGGTTTCAGTGCTAGGGCTGGCTGACTTGTCGAGACCGGCAACTACTCACCTCAAATTCTTTTTTTTAAATCGCCAGTTTATTCACTTCCAGATTCAGAGGCACTTTCCTTGATGATAAATATAGTTTACTGAAAAATACCAAAAACGATCGCTGAGCGATACCTTGGCGTTGATTAGTAAGAAAAGACAAGACCCACGCCAACAAGCATTCCTTAATCTTCGTCACAGCGAGCCCGTGAGGTCCTGACCAGCGGATGGGGTGTACCAAACAAAAGTAGGATTGAAAAAATCGTAGAAAATTCGCCTCTCTGGAATTGAAAAATTCTATCGCCAAAGTTCATTTTTTAATATGGACTTTCAAATAGGAAAATAAAATTTTTTAGGTTATGGGCACTTTAAGGCATCAGCCTCCATCTTAAAGTGGACAAACTCGTCTTAGACCCCTTCGGTAAGTTAGGAGTTGAGCAAATGGTAACGCGAAGTCAACCCTCATCGCAATTCTCCGTTTTGTAACTGATCCTCACCATTTGCACAAACTATCGATTAACCGGTTTTCACATGTAAATGATAAGGAAAATAACTGTGAAGAACGGAGCACCGGACGGTAAGTTTTCAAATTTCTCTGTTGTTTGCTTCACCTTTCGGTTCAGTTCCTTGATATTTGCTAGTCACAACGTGAAAAACCTAGAATGATGAAGAAATTAATGCAATAGACCCCATGCAAAAATGGCTGCCTTTAAATTATTCTTTTGTTCATATTCAAAATAGCCCAACTAACCTCGTTTTTGAGACAAAAATTCTAAAGAATTTGTTATCCCGAACGAGGTTAGTTGGGCTATTTTGAATATGAACAAAAGAATAATTTAAAGGCAGCTATTTTTGCATAGGGTCGATAATACGAAGTTATACTGATTCAATTTCAGTTGATCTTCCTTTTGCTAGCCTGTGTACTGCCGACGCTCCTCACCGATTTTTTTTTTCGGAGAGCGGGCGGCTGTACACAGGCTACCTTTTGCCCTTTGGCGTCTTCCTTCTTGTTTAAACTTCCCAATTGCAATATCTTTGATATGTCAGTATGAATGTTCCAGAGACCAGACCACCATGCTGAGTCCACCTCTATTCTCGATGCGTGTTAAGGCCCGGGCAAAAGACTACAACATTTGCTTCAACGTGCGTTCGATTTTGTTGAACGATGTTGACTGCCGGAGTGGGAAAACGGTTTCAATACATCATCAATACTTCAGTCAACAAAGCTTCACGGGAGGCCCGGTATTGAGTCCCAGGCTGTAGCGTGGTTGTTACTATGTATACGGATTTTTACAATGACTGCTAAAATTCTCGCCCGGTCATTAGCTAATTTTTATTTTCAATTTATAATTTATGCGATAGTGACGCGATATTGCTCGCGTCAGATGGAACTTTCTGGCATTTTTGTCCCGCTTTCTTCTCGTGTTTTGACTTAATTTTGACCCCTCTGCCTTTTTGTTATTGTTATTGTCCTGTTATTGACAATGAATTTCGTCATAACATTGTCAAAGTAGTCTGTGGATCCATTCCGCTATCGCCTCGTGGATCCACAACTACTTTGACAATGTTATGACGCAATTCATGATCAATAACAGGACAGACGCATGAAAAACCGACATCAATTTGTTAAATGGATACGTCATGAGACCGATTAGTGCGCAGGCGCATGTTGAGAGGAGGGCAAATGGCTTCAACTTCATTCAAAATTCGCGAAAACAAAAGAAATTTTGTTGAAGAAAAGTTTCAACATTTCTAAACTCATTTAACATCGATTCAACTTTGATTCAACATGTTTCAACACGAGTTGAAGCCGCTTTCCCGGGCCTTTGTGCCCGGTGCAGCTTCTGGCGAATTGTTACCATTCGGATATCAAGTGATTAAAGTAACTGGTTACAGTGATATGTGGGGGGAATACAGGGTCTTTTTGGTTTGCAAGGTAAACATAACATAGTTATATAGGTGCTGGCGAGGTGATTGAGATCTTTTCTGAGGTGTTTTCGGCTTCCAATGGGTAACGTGTGGGACAAGCTGCAATACGCATCTAGCGCATTTTCTCTACAAATCACCACCATCGTCTGAGCTGTTTTCCCTCTGATTTTAGAGGACCTTGGTGTAGAGCTATTATCTCCGAGCTTTTTCCCTCCCAATTCCGTAAAAGACAGATCACAAAACCGGGAACTTCATGCCCTACTCTTTGCGAATACTGTCTACGTTCCACCGGACCCTTCAAGTAGACCATACAGCCCCTTAAAGATAAAAAAAAAAAATGGCGAGCGGCGCGGGGTAATTTTTAATGTAATTTAGCAACTTCCCTCTGATTTTCATGGTTTCAAATAGCAGGCCTGGAACCAGTGAATATTCCAGTCAAGATGGATGTCGTTGGCTGTTCCCTCAATTTTCAAATGGTGAAAGACCAAGCACCGATTCTCCGGTGAGGTTCTCATTTGTCTACCTAAAGTGCCCCGTTTTTTTCATTCTTCGCTCTTATTTCAAAGAGGACACCTGTTTGGTTAGTTAGTGTAAAAGTGAACTGCGAAGTCATGGGAACAACAGGTGAACATAACCATCGCAGCGTGGGCTCAATCTAAAAATAAGTTTGAAGTGATTGCCTTAGGGCCCAGGGATTCGCTCTCTTTCCTCATATTCTCTTGCTGCAACGTATTGCTTTGTGACGTTTCCTTCTCCGATGACCTCGTCCTTTCTTAAACTCCGTATTGAATTGTTTTGATATGGGTGTATGATGTACCACAGGAGCCCCTTAAATGGAACCTCTAATTTACACTTATTCCTTGAGTCAAGCGTTTCCCGAGTATATTTGTTTTGAGAACGCCGGGCTTTTATCCGCGAAAAGTGTGACATTTCCACGGCGAAACGCGGAAAAAAATTCGAGCGGGATGCATTTTTTGGGGGGTTATATGACCTAAAACAACAGCACTATCATACCTTTGTTTTGATTGGGCTTTCAACCTCATACATGTCCAATACACTCGACCTGAGTCGGGTTGTCCTCACTCGCAGGCGGATTGAGTCCGATCGCGACCGGAACCGGAATTGGGTGCATGGCGCTTGATCAGTGGTACCGGAAGTGAGGGTTAACAGGAGCGAGGGGGGTTGAAAAAGTTGGCAAACAGACTCAATCAGATCCGATGGAGACAGCTCTTCCTGGCAAGAGTCAATCGGACTCTCGGAAGTCAGTTCGCGCGTGACAGAAAATATCTGTCAGCCATGAAGCGAAACAAGCACACGCTACACGTGAAATATACGTCGTTCTTAAAGCCATGAGGCGATACAAGCGCGCTACACATGTAACATTAGTCGTTCTTTAAGACATGAGGCGAAAGTCAACATCACGAAACATTGCACTCCACTCTATACCTCGTTCTTTAAAGCATGAAGCTGAACAAGATTTTCACAAATCCAGGTCATTGAATTTCCGACTGCCACAGAAATTCTTGTCATCCAATCTCCGACAACAAAGATACTCTGCGTGAACGAGAGCATTTCCCTGGATGAAAACTTTCATTTGTTTTTCCAATTGAAATTGTGATTAATTCCATGAGACATTAGAAACTTCTATAGCATTCTGGAACTGTTCTAGTTAGAAGAGCTCTATATTGATTATATGTGAAATATAGAATGGTCAAGGTTATGACATCAGAAAGTTCTGTATCATTCTAGAACCGCTCTAGTAAAATGGTCGTATGTGCAAACTTCTAAAGTTCTGATTAAAGTCAAAATTCGCAGTTCTAGAGTTCCGATTTCTAGAGTTCTAAGTTCTAGAATTCTCAATTGTTATATGTTACCCTCTGTGGGCTCTAGAATGTCTAGAGTTCTAGAATAGCCAGACTCTCTAAGTGAGTTCCAGAACGTCTAAACTGCACACTAGGCTTGGTTGATTTCACTGATTACCATTCACTAGTTTAAATACTAAGCACTCATTTAAGCAAAAACAAATCCCCATGAATACCATGTACCCACGTTATACCTCGACCGTATCCAAGCACCTTAAGTGAGCTAAAACGTTCCGCCGTTTTCCAAAACGAATTAAAAATGGACATGAAAACTTGACTAAACCAGGTATCGCTCTTTAGCTTTCACTTTGCGGTTCGGTTAACTACACTTTTCCCGAGATTATGTGAAGAAGAAAGCACTCGTTTACTGATTAAGCCTAAGCGCTCCTTTCAGTTATTAGGCCCCAGTAAGCACTCTCGCAAAAGTTTAGCTTTCATTTTGCGGTTTTGTCAACTACACTTTTCACACAATCTCCGACAACAATAAATTATTAGCTGTTCAGTCAAATCAGTGTAGAAGACAAAGATAATCTGAACGAGAGCCTTTCCCTGGATTAAAACTTCCATTTGATTTTCTAATTGAAATTGTGATTAATTCGGAATAACTGATATGTTATTTATTTATGACAATAAGTAAGTGAAAACAACATTGAAGGATGTTTAACAAACCCAAAAAATTATTACTACCCCAGCAAGAACTTGTTTGCCGAACCGTCGTCCGGCTCGGTGTGCGCTTGCAATGTCACTGAACCACCGAAGCCATCGAGATATGTCCAGAAATGCACGCAACAACCAAAAATGGTAAAAAAGAGAAAATGTTGGCGAATTTGGGAACTATGGCGGAAATGACAATTTTGCCACAATCGCTAACAAGGTAAAGCACAAAGCAGAGAGTGCTTAGGCCTAATCACTGAAAGGAGCGCTCAGGCGTAATCAGTAAACGACTGTTTTCTTTGAACCGTAAAATGAAAGCTAAAATTTTACAATAGTGCTTAGGACTAATCACTGAAACGAGCGCTTACACTTTTGAAGTATCGCTATAATGAACTAGCTGCCATCGCGGTCCGCAATCCCGTAGTCGAGGAATGAAAATTGTTCAAGGGCAAGACGATCTCGTGAAAAGTGTAGTGAACCGAACAACGAAATGAAAGCTAATATTTCAAGAGAGTGCTTTGGACTAATCACGGAAGCGAGCGCTTCGGCGTAATCAGTAAACGAGTGCTTTCTTCCTCACAAGATCTCGTGAAAAGTGTATTTAAGTGTACTGCAGTGCTTTCTTCTTCACACGCACTCGTGAATAGTGTAGTAAACCGAAGCACAAAATGAAAGCTACAATTTTACGGGAGTGCTTAGGCCTAATCACTGAAACGAGCGCTTAGTCTTAAACAGGAATCGTGTGCTATTTCCTGTAGTTAACCGTAAAATGAAAGTTAATCGAATTGTAAAATGATTCGATCAACGCATTATAAGAACGAGAGATACATATCAACAAGGGGATTGATCGCGCTTTAAGAAACATTACTGTTTTTCACTCGATCATCGTGCTTTATGAACGAGAAATACATATACATCAACGGTCCCTCTCTCTTTTTGTTTGGCGCCTCGGGAAGGAGAAATACTGCGTATCAGGGGCACTCAACGTCAATTTTCGGAAAATATCTGTTCGGAAGACGATTTGACATTTATAATTTTCGGAACATTTGTTGTAAAATTTCTTGCTTTCCTGCCTCTCCTAGGATTTTCGAACATCTGAAAAATGGTATAATTACTCATTTTTAACGTGTTTTTACCCTAAAAAGGTCACCTAGAATTTTCTGGAGCCTTCTTCTGGCTAAAATTTTCGAAAAGGTACGTTTTGATCCCTATAATTTTCGGATCACTAGACTTTTAGCTAGGAAATCCGAACAGATGAAAATTTTTTAGGGGATAAAAATATGCCTATATCTACCGTTTAAATACCAAAATAAGTTTAACAATGCTATGTTTAAGTGGTTTTGAACTATATTCTCGTTGGGTGCCCCTGGCGTATCCACTAAGCTCGGTGTCTCCAGTGCGTATCTCCGTATCAGCGTATCCACGCAATTTAGGGTAAAGCTTCGAGGTGGCAGGGTATTGCAGTTAAGCCGTTGACTTCACCGATAGGGTTTTTTTTCTCTTGTAATTTATTCACACAATTTGTGATTTTCACTCCACTTTTCTCTGAAGAAATTATTTCTGTATGAAAAGTGGAGAAGCGGAAGCCACCAAGTGTGTTAGATGAGAGGGAAAAACAAAGCAGAAAAGCCTTTTCAAATCCTCATGTCATTTAACAGTTTCACCGGAAGTAACTGGTTGAAACACGAAATTAAACAGGTCTGTTGGAAGCGTGCTTGAATTTCGACAAATGAGCCCCAAAATCAGTAGCCTGCTTGCAGGCGGTAGTTGTTGTGTCGCCTCGACACACTATCAGACGCCATATTGGAAGAGCGTGGGATAGGTCTGGGCCCCGTGAGGTAAAATAACTATCGCCTGTTTTTGTTCACGCTTCAAAAGAACGCTCCTTTCTCTTGTCACCAAGAAATCTAAAGCACTTTGAATCGCTCGATCGACATTCGAGCTCATCATTTTGCCTATGGTGACAAGAGCGGTATATGAATATTAAATCTTGTGTCGATTGACAGCATGTCTGCCGACCAATCAGAAGACAGCGTCCACCGGCGGACGCTGCGAAATTGTGCTACTCAAAGGGGGCTGGTTTTCGGGCAGGCGAATTTTCTCTCTCCTCTCCGCCCCCCTCCCCTCGCTCGCTTTGTCG
>NC_090883.1:45600237-45612737 GCF_036669925.1 Montipora capricornis
AAGTGGTTTTGAACTATGTTCTCGTTGGGTGCCCCTGCAGTATGCTAATCCATTCAAGACTTGACTTTATCATTTTGACAAGGAAAATTACACCGGTCGTCTTGGGCACTGACCAATTCTGTCAAGTTAACTACGATGATTGCATAAGGTGACTGATCTATTTCATTAAACACTTGACCTCTCGTGTTTTGATTGACTGAGTTCACCAAGGGTATCTACACAGTTTCTGAATTGTATAAATCATTTAATGTTTGGGTATTTCATTTCCCCAAAAGCGACTTGTCCATTTGTGTTTTAAATACATCTTTTCAAATTCTGATACACCGTTCTACAAAAGACAATTAGACCATTCCAGTTTATTCTTAACCGTTTACAAGGCTTGTATTTTTGGCGGAGATGGCTGTCCATGGCTAGAAGTTTACCGAATCGCTCAGTTGGGGAAGGAACTATTTTCAAAGGATTTAATTTCCGGTTGTCACTCTCTAAGCGATCTAAAAACCGTTCGTGACACCCAATGAATATTTTACTATTGCAGGCTCCGCAGCTGACAGAATGTGACGTCACGTCGTCCCCAGGAATTCGGGCGTTTGCAACCTAGTCCCCAGGGTCTTCTCCTCTGCGATTTTCAAAATGGCGGAATAGTTTCTCCTTTCTTCAAACAAATAAACATATTCTGTTTTAGATACAGCTAGGGTAATCATATCAAGGCAAAATGTGGCCAGGGTATTAAGTACCCACCATAGATTTCTCACATGACATTTTCCTCCAAAATATAGTTACCATGGCAACGATGTAAGGCATTTCTTTGAGCCTTTTTAAAATCAACTTATATTGTCTTTTTTGAAAAAACGGGACGCTGAAATCTTTTCATTCAGCGTCACCAAATTATGCTACAAATAATCTCTAAAATATTTAAAATTCAACAAAATCTCTAGGTCAGTTTTTCAGAAAAACAAGTTTTTGTGAAGTTGTGTCGCTAATTTCTTTTTTCACCTACAGAATTTTTTTTAATTTGAAAGACAAACGTTTTAAATTAATCTAAGCTAACATGATAAAAATGAAATAAAATTCACCGTCCGGAAACAGAGATATAAGCGAGTAAAGTTGCAAAATCAGGAAAAATGAGGGGGTTACAAGATCGGCATTTACGCATGCGTCACCGCATGCGTCTATTTTTATTCCATATGTATAGGAATTAGAAGAAAGGTGAGCGAAACTAGCGGTATTTGTTTATTTCTGGTGACCCACTTTGAATCGTGAGCTGACGCGAGCAGCGTTTAGAATTTCAGCTGAAAACCCTTTCGAGCCTCCTTAAAAGTTTCAGCTGAGCGCGAGCGCGTAAAAGCCACACACGCAATTCTAAAAGCTACCCACGTCAGCTCATGATTCAAAATGGGTCAACAGAAATAAACAAATACCGCCAATTTCGCTCACCTTTCTTCTAATTCCTATATATATGGAATATAAATAGACATCCCCTATCCACGCAAAATACGAAATTTGTACACACACGCGTGTGCACTCGAATGAGCGAGAGACGCATGCGTAAATGCCCCCGTCGTAACCCCCTCATTCTCCCTGTTTTTGCAACTTTACTCATTTATATCTCTGCTTCCGGGCGGTGAATTTTTTTCATTTTTTGCAAGTTAGCTTAGATTAATGTAAAACGTTTGTCTTTCGAACTTAAAAAAAATCTGTAGGTGAAAACAAAATTAGAACATATTTCAAAAAAACTGATTTTTCGGAAAAACTGACCTACAGATTTTGGTGAATTTTAAGTATTTTAGAGGTTATTTCAAACATTATCTGGCAACGGTAAATGGGAAGATTTTACCGTCCCGTTTTTTTCAAAAAAGACAATATATCTTGATGTTAAGGCTAAAAAAAAAAGCCTTATATCGTTGCCATGGTAACGTTTTTTTTTGGAGGTAAATGTAATGTGAGAAATGTATGACGGGTACTTAATACCCTCGCCAAATTTCGTCTTGATATGATTACCCTAACTGTATCTAAGGACAAAATATGTTTATATCTTTGAAAAAAGGAGAAATTATGTCGAGCCTCCTTAACGTTTTTCCAAAATGGCGGCTCGTCTGGACGCCATTTTGAAAATCGTAGAGGAGAAGGCCCTGGGGACGAGGTTGGCGTGTTTGCGTGCATTGTAACTTGAGGTTGTCGTCCATATTTTTCCTTGTGGTGTAATTTTTGATTCGTTTACCCATATTGTAGTTAAGCTTGCAATCATGGGGTAGTGTTAGTATCTTCACCGGACCAACGTTGTGAAGACGTAGCCATTGCATCTGATAGTGCTTTTTCGTGGGGAAACTGAAAAGACAACGAAGGTAAGACTGTCCGACGACTGCTTTCCACGATTCATCGATCGATCCCCTCGTTAATCTAGATCTGTTATTACAAAAGGGAAAAACAGATCGCATTGATTTGATTATTTGTATTACAGACTGGAATGTTCAAAAGCAAGTTATTCTTACTCTTTAAAGTAACTTCGATTCTATCATGGATAGTAAAGAGATCCATGATTCTATTTAAAGTCAGCTGCCTTTTATGTTCCCCATTCCTTGTCGAGGTACAGGCATAAATAATGCCATGCCGGAAGTCAGACAATTGCTCTCAGCAAGGACCAGCCAGAAGAGGAAATGTTTACCTTTTTCATTTATGAATTTGAGATAAATGCCCGAAGATAACAGACAACCAACTGTAAATAACAAACTTTGATTGCAATTATTACAAAAACACTGTGTGACAATTCCAAAACGAGATTAGACACCTTACTGTTGGTTTTCAAATTAAAATCCAAATGCACCCAAGATTTCCATAGCTCTATGTGCACAACATTTGTATATGTAATAGTACTCAGTGCTGTCCAGTTTGAAAGTAAATGGACCAAGAAATACCGAGGAGCAACTGATGATCGTAATTTGATTATGCAACGTGATGGGACAGGCGTGTTTTCCTCTATTATAATATTTTCCCCAATTTCCTGCTGTTAACGGAGTTATGTTCCCACAAGTGTGTTTCTGGAAGCATACAACAATCAGGTAGATTGAAAAATGCTGCTGGAATAAAGATTTGGGAGTCCAAATTGCCTGGAACATAGAGGATATACAGTGACCTAAATTGGCAGGACACACTCCACTGGAAACAGCTGATTTGCACATTCTGATCCATTTCATCATCTCTGAGGAAATGGCATGCTTTGTATCAAACGCAAGGGAGTATGACGCTGCAAAGCAGCTTTCTGTGACAGTGACCAGGCCCATGTTTATGCCGTGCTCAAAGAAAATCGCTTAATAATAAAATGCTTTTAATCCACTCGAGTGGAACAGAGAGGCTATAATCAACAGAAATGTTAGCAGTAGTATTTACAAGCCAGGTGTACAAGGCCATAGATGAATGCAAGGTTACTACTGCCCTGTTTTTAGAGCTTAGCAAGGCATTTGTAAGCATATGTCCTGAAACATTGAAGAAACATTGTTATCGAGGCATCTCTGAGAATAGGCTCAAATGGTTTGCTGGTTACTAGACTGGAAGAGTACAACATACATGTATCAAGACTAAGTCTTCATTGTCTGATTTTCTGGTAATCAAGCATGGCATTCCACAGAGTCCATTATTCAATCTCTATTCCAATGAGCTATTGCCTGTTTGTGCTCACTGCAGGATTCAAAGTTATAATTTTATATGTCTTTTTCTAACAAGAACATAGACAGTGTCATGGAAGACCTCAAGAGCAACCAAATGCACCTTGCCTCATGGTGGTGTACAAATTGGACCCCTTCTTATCAACCCTGGTGAACAGAGGTTTCATTAGAAGCTCCTTAACCTACATGTATCACCGCCTACTTTTTCGATAAATTACACCATTGTTACTGTTTCACTTCGATCCATTTTTATTTATTTTAATTCAATAAAACAACTAGAATATCAAGGAACCTCTTGCTGTATGTTTTGCTCCTTTTTGGACATTGGATATTTTTATGAATTCCTAGTTATTTGCACTTGCCTTAGCCATGCATATGCACTCTCCAGTGCGATTATTCTCCAGTGCGATTATTTGGATGAATAGAAGAGAAAGACTGGTGCCAAATGATGCATCAATCTCATTCACTACGCCCTTCTGGTTTTCCATGTGTTGTTTATTAAAAATTGAAGACACAACAAGAAAGCGGGCAGCTGGAGGCGATATTTTGTCGTATTTCAACAAGAGATCGAGGATGCAACAAAAATTGTCTTCTAACTTGGCCACGAGCAGCTACATGTTGTTGCTGGAAATGCCATTTCCGAGCTCCTAGATGTCCCCGGGTCCCCTTGGGGAGTGTGCCCTTGGGAAAAGGGGCTTCACTGCCGCTTTCTTGCCACTGCCGCCCACTTCACAAAATCAGCCGCTTACTAAAAAACTTATTGAAACCCCTGGGCGAAACAAGATTCTGTGTCTTTGGATTACTTCACAGATGCTTAAACAATTAAACTGTCATACCATCCATCATGTCCATATAAAAGCAGCTTTCCATTGTGGATACAGTTGATGAGGTGCACAGTGACCATGTACACTATAGGTGGACAAAATAAATTTTTAAAAATCTTTTAGGGCTTTGTAAGCCTGATGGTAATGTTTACCAAAATCAGAGAATTAATGTCAAAGACTGTGTAAACAGTGCTACAAGTTTAAAACAAGCTTTTTTATTACAAATAATGAAACGAAAATTTCCATAATAAGCGAAAATTTAGACTTAATGCATAACAGAAGCACTTCAAAAACATAGTTCAAATACTTGCTAGCAAAGATCTATCTAGGCCATCAAAACATGTTTAAGGTGTTTATTTAAAGAACATCTGACGGCACATCTCAACCAAGTGTCTGTTTGTAAGATTAACTTGCAAGCAGTGGACAGCTTCTTTGTGTCAAAGGCTGTGGATGTAACGCTTGCAGCCATATTTGCTACACTGTAGAAGAAACTTGTGTTTGGGTCATTTCTGTAGCTGCCTAGAAGAAACGAAACAGGAAAGTTTCATGGGCATACTCACTGCAATCCATAAGGTAAGTTTCACAGAAATCGACCTTGTCAAACTACCTTGAAACACAAATGCTAAAGAATTTGGAAAAGAAATGTCATCCAGAAGATTGTGAACAAATTTCATAGTTACATGTAGATACCAGTAAAAGCACGTTTTGTGAGATTTCTTTGCTATGCAACAGCATTGATCCACCATTTTTCAGATGGGCAGTTGTTTATCTTTCCCCAGTACAACTTTCAGCTTCCAAAAACAAACCAAATGCGATAAATCGTATTCTGAGCAATTCGGTATAGAAAGTGCCTCCATCTTGTGGTTATTATGAAGTTTCAGAGGGTCACAAGTGAAGAAGGGAGTGCGCATCTAGCACCTCCAAACACCATCAAAAAAACACCCAGAAACGTTCCAGAAACTTCCTTCCTCTGCTTGAGAACCTCTCCAATTAAGGGGGTACAATTAAGGGCTACCTTTTCACAACAAAATCTCAGGGGCAGAAAATTATGCAAATTATTAGCTCATTGTTCTGGTCACATTGGGGGGTTTTGTGAATGGAATTTTAACTGGAATGTTGACTGCAAGGGTAAGGTGAAAGAAAAAAGGAACAAAAGAAGGTTTCAGAATCTTTCAAGAAAAGAAATTTCAAAAATTATGAGAATTGAGAGGAAAAGCCACGCCTGCCTGCCTGCCCACCTGCCCACAAGGCATCATGGGTTAATGTACAAATGTATGATTTTACAGTTACCAATTTTGGAAATTCTGTACCTTGCAGATACTATTTTAGTCCAGTAATTCCATCCCTGGAGCGGGCCCCATTGACAAGTAGAATGGTATGGCATTAAACCCTTTCACCGCTAAAATGGCCATACTTAGTATTTTACTCTGTCTAGCGCCAGACGATTTTACCCGTCTATGGGGAACCCCCCAGGAGTGTATGGGTTAATCACTCACTGCTGTTTTAAACCATTCATCCCTGGAGCAGCCCCTTTTGATGAGTAAAATGTCTCATTCAGAGGATTGAAAGGGTTAAGGGGTACATAGTTATTGAGTGGTCTTTGATGTTGTTAATTTAACCCATTCGTCCCTGAAACGGCCCCCATTGGCAAGTAAAATCATCTAGCGTATAACCTATAAGCCTCATTGAAAGGATTGATGGATGGATGGATGGCTGTGGGTCTTGCAACAACCTAGATGGGACATATACAAAACATGGACCCCAGGTCCATGGACCACCCCTGTGGACCCGGTCCATGGACTATCCTTGTGGACCAGTCCCTCATTTTGTGAACTCAATGTGTTTTACAAGCAGAAAAATCTCAAGACAAAAGAGAGAAGTGATCCTGGCACTTACCTGGAAAATTGAAGCAGGAGTCCATGACTACAGCTGTAGGAGCGAACAACTCCCATACTAAGCCTATGTCACGGTGTTTTTACAGACCAGGAGCCCATGTACAGGTACTATCTATTTTTAGACTACTTTTTCTGCAAAAAGACAAGGCAATTGTGGTTTTGTGACGCTATGACGTCAAGTTTGTAGTTTCTTGTGATTGGTCATCGGGATCCTGCAGGAGTCTCATTAGCGGGAAATTCAATCTAAAAATAAATGGATTTAAGCAATAGTCTGCTATAGACAATTATACCACCTATTGGTGGCCCCAAAGGGCTTCGTCTATAAACCGCTTTTCAAATACAAGTTTATTACATTCATCGAATTCTTCACCGGAACGAATGAGCCCAACAAATTGACCTGCTCCCAACTGAGTAGCTTCAAAGCTCAGTTGGCAGAGCATCGCACCGGCATCGCAGAGGTCATAGGATTGAATTTCGTTGAAGACGCCTGAATTTTCCAGATGTTTATAATTAGAGACAATTGCTTAAATTGTCCAGATAAATATGAAGATCACCTCCCTCTTTCGTCTAAAGATTTTTGTGCTTGTAACTTTGCAAATGAGGGGTGGTCCACAGGGGTAGTCCATGGACCGGGTCCATAGGGGTGGTCCATGTTTTGTATACGTCCACCTAGATGCTAGTGTAATTGTATGAATAATAATAATTATTGTAACATCATTATAAGACAGTAAATCTGTTATCTTTACAGGAACTGTGATTCGGAAAGTCTTTGATATTTTCAACACAGCAGATTGTCAATCAATATGGCTGATTTATATATTGAATAGACTATGTACATGTACAGTATTGAATTTTATGAAAAAGTGAGATATGTCTTTGCTTACACCTATTAACAACCACATGCAGAAACAGTAATAAATGGATTTGAGGCAATTTTGGGTTAGAACTACAAAATAGCCCGAAATTGCCTCACACACATGCTAGATTATTATTGCAATGCAAATGAGAAAAACTAAACGTGAAAAGGGCTATTAAAAGTATATGTCCTGTATGAAGTGTATGCAAGTATGCATAACAAAGAATTTACATGAAGTATCTGAAATTTAAACAGCAAGGTTGGGATGATTAATATTATGGAAGATCATTGTAAGTGAAAAAGTTTGATATAATCATGAGGTACCAAGTTCTATTTTCCTTTTTCACCTCTCACTTAGGGACACAGACAAGACAAGTCATGGATGCTTGAATGGTGGCTTTGAGATATTATATTACATGACAACATGATGATCATCAAAAGACTTGACAAGATGGTGATCGTTAATAGAATTTTTCAAAGCAATGGAAACATGATGATGATGGTGTAAAGGTCAGCATGGAAGGTAAAGTGGAAGTAAACACAAAATATTGTGAGAGACTTTGGAGTGAAAATTAACTCTTTGATCAGAATGAAGTTTTATCCTTTTGGAAATGTAGTTTAGGTAGTGGGAGTGGCCGGTTAGCACATCTTGGTTTCGAACTCAAACTTGAAGTGGAACGTTATCATTCCTTAGAGAATGTTCATTTTTGCTTTTAACAATGAATTTTACTAGTGCAAACATGCATGCCAGGGACGTGCAGTCAAATACTGGTACTAATCAAATTGGAACAAAAGTGAAATACATGGAGATGGAGCTGAGTTACGGGTAATTCCACAATATTTTGCATGCCATGGAGGGGACATCTCAGAAAACAATACCATAAATAGCTCCTTTTGCCAAATTTAGTTTAGTTCACTGTGGACTTGTAATGATTAAATAACTGATGACTCTTCTTTATCAAAGCCTTTCAAAATTATTTCTGTCACATCTGGCAAGATTTAGTCCTTTATTCAATCTGTCACGGAGGGGACCAGAAAACCAAAGAAAATTGAAATTTAAAAACTAGGCTAAAAATCCTGTGAATGTAAACCGGCAGCAACAACACTTAAGTGCACATTTGATTTTTATATTAAACTGCATTGATGGAAAAGACATTCTTGCTCTCTGATACAGCACAGATAATAATGAATGATCACGGTTATTGTCACAGAGGGGACTGTCACGGAGGGTACCTCGTCTAATAGATAGCGGTCATTAATAGCCACCCTGCAATCTTCTCTGTACATGTAGCAAAGTGTTTAAGTAAAACAATGATACTAGACTTGTCTAGTGTTATATCCAAAACCTTCTTGAGGTGTATTATATATACATGTATCTGTAAAAATGTTGCACACTCTTAATAATGCATTCCTTCTCAAACAGGGTCACTTTCTGATTATTTTTGTTTTATTTTATTTAGAAATATTAGGTTCTGACAAGCTAGGCAATTGAAAAAGACAACACTGTACTGTAATGTAAGGCTCATTAAGACCTTGTCCTAACAAAAACAAGACACTTTCCAATCTGCAACTTCCATGAAGTCTTATAAAGTCTTGTATAATCTGAAAATACAAACAGCTCAGATACATCAATAATTTAAGTGTCTCTCTCTCAACAATGACTGAACACAGAATTGAGGTGATAATTTTTTTCCTGAAAGTATTGACCTCATTTATGCATGTACAGATGAAACTACCAGTACAATCATGTAAGATGATTTTGAATGTAAGTTGTTCATTGAATGAAAGTGCCGTACATCAAAAAAGGCAAGAACAACTTCTGAACATAACTTGCAATACAGTCAATTGTATATGATGTACACTGTTCTATGAAAGCAAATGTCAGTGTACATTTTACCATGCTAGTAGAATATAAACTTATGGACCTATGCAGATCTTCCATGTTGTTTACAAACATGACTTGTATGAATGGTGTAGTTTTACTAGCAATGGCTAATGTGATAAAATTTTGTACAAGATTACTTCCAGCATATTTTTCAGACAGTTTCATGTTACCACTCTTCCAAGTTTCTTTATTAGCATGCACTGCTTAAAGTTTGTGCTGCTTTCTAATGAAAAGGTGCACTTTCTCAACCTCACGCTGAGTTGAAATAGTAGAAGGATGATTGCCCACAAGTAAGACAGGACCATAAAAAATGCAACTACAGTGTACCCTGTCCACATTATCAGTTCTTGGCCAGTCATAGGTGGTGGAGCCTTTGCTGTGCAAGAATTTAACTTCAACAAAGCTGTCTGCTACAGAATTCACTCTTCCAAAATAGAAGTTGGTTACATAGTCAACTGCGTAATACCTCCCTACCTGAACTCCATGATACTTACAAATGCATACTTCACGGTCAAATGCAGATGATGGTATGACCTGCCATGGGGTGGCTGGAGTTCTGCAAACTTGGATTTGCCAATCTGAACATTGCTTTCTTCCTTGAATGGCTTAGTGGTTATCAACAGTGCCTTCCACCTCTGCGACCCGGGTTCAACTCTCGGCCCCGGGATCGTATGTGGCTTGAGTTTCAGTCGATCTCAACCTGACTCCGAGGGTTTTTCTCCGGGTACTCCGGTTTTCCTCCCTCAGCAAAATCGACTCACAGCCTATTCCATCAGGCTGTGCTGCTGTGCTCCGAGGTCATCCATGGGTCGTGTTCAGGAGCCGAGCGCCTAGCCGGCAGCACAGCTCCTTCGGTCCGATCTCGTTGAGCCGCGCCCTTAGCAATTCAGTCTCCGACTGCGAGAAAGGGCGATTAGCAGGTCACGTATTATTATTATTATTATTATTATTAAAGCTCATGCACTTCTCCAATTTTAAACAATAGCAACCTCTTTTGCCTGTGTTCCCTTTTACCATCAGCTAGTTCGACAGACACATAATCTTTCTTCCCTGGAAGCATTCTGCTGATGTCCTCTTTTAAATAGAAATTCTGCACCTTTTGTATCTCATCATCAGTGAGAGCATCACATCTTTTCTTTCTGTCCTTGCTGTACTCTTTTCTTCGCTTAAAGTTGTTGTCACACAAATCCACGACGGCCTTCGGTTTCTTGGGGAAAGATCTTGAACAATCGTTGCTAATACTTGCACTTTTCTTTCAGGGCATTTTAGCAGGTGCTTCTTTGCTCTACTGAGTGCTTTTCCAAACGTCTGAGGGCTTACTTGACTACACGTTTTGCCTGTTTTCTTGATCAAGTCTGCTATTTTTTTTTCCTTTGCCTTCTTTTCTTCTCTCTTTCCTTGGCTCTCAAAACTTCAGGCTGATTGGCTTTCTTCTTCAAATAATCCTTTTTCTTTCTTTCTCTGTCCTTCTTTTTAACCACCTCATACTTTTCTTCATTTTCCCTCAGTCTTTCCCTGTACAGTATTTCTTTGTCCTCTCTTTGCTTGAACTCATTTTGAACTGCTCAACAACTGCTCTTTATTACGAATAATTCATGAGAACTTAATCAATCCAATATTTCCACTGATTAACTGCACATTTTGGCTAAGTTAAGTATTATTGTTCTTTATGTGAGGAGATTATGGATGATTAAAACAGTTTATCTTCAATAGCAGTAATTTCTCTTTCAAAATAATAATTCTTCCTCCAAGAAATGTATGTCTGTTCTGGACAGTAAAGTCCCTTCCGTGTCAAAAAAGTCCCCTCTGTGACAAAAAGATCCCCTCCGTGACAATTTTTTGTTCACAAAAAATGTCCCCTCTGTGACAGAACAGTCCCCTCTGTGACACAAAGTCCCCTCTGTGACAAAAAGATCCCCTCCGTGACATTGAAAGTTTTCACACCTATCCTAAGAAAAGAGAAATAGAAGAACTCCTCCACACCTTGTAAGTTTGTCAGCCCATACTTCAACTGTTAACAGAATTTTGTACAATTATTACCAATTGCTTTGAAGAGATAATAATTTTTATCCCTATTTTTGTCACAGAGGGGACAATTCAATTTTGGACATAGGCTTTGATCTCTTTCTTCAGACAAAATCAGGGAGAAATCATTAACTTAAACAGTCTAAGTAAATAAGTAAATGTCCTGACAGTTTTTATTGGATTTCCTCTCAAGATAGATTTACCATGGTCATTTGTGCATGTCCCCTCTGTGACAGCCAAACAGGCTGAATTGATTAATTAATGATAATTTATGCCACGAAATCATTCCGCTGACAACCAAAAAGTACAATTTCATAACAATCTATCTTATAATGAGTCTAGATATACAGTTATACTGTCCTTTAAGTGAATGCTAATTTTTCCAAGTGTATGTCTCAATTACCATGGAATTACCCTTACATGTAATAGGACGATCTATACAAGTAAATAACTGTGATACATGTACCATTGGTTTTGCGTTCTCATTAGTTGTGAAATAATACTGAGTTACTGAAAACCAAAGCTGCTGCCACATTAATTTCAATGATAAGAATCAAGGGATTTGAAAAGTAAAGGAATGACTTAGCAAAAATACTTCAAATTAAATTTAAATCACTCCATTATGTACATGTAATTACAGTGTAGTGCCATTTTTAAAAACAGGAAAAGGGTGCTTTTGTTGTGGTTTAATGTCTTTCAGCTTGTTTAAATGTTTAAAACTAGCCAAAAATGTATACGAGCGAAATGCTAGACGTACAAAAACCTTCGATAACAAGAGCGGGAACAACATCGAAAGTCACATGACACTGTAAGTCCTACTCACCATGGTGGGGTTAGTATAACTATTCACAGGTCCAGTCTCAAAGGCCTTTTTATCACTCTTCCAGAACGAGTACGGGCTGTAACATTCTCCCCACCTTGTCCTCCTTCGGGGAGGACAACGCTCAATTTAGGCTTGGAAACAGGTATACTTGCAGCATGAACAGTGTTCGTTTGTGGCTTCTCTCCACCATGGACTGGATCCTCTGCTTCCGGGCTTACTTGTGAGGCTGCTGACTCAATCTCTAACTTGTGTAAACGTTGAACGGGTCTGTTGTAGAAACTGTTATGCGCTCTAACTGTAGCGGTCCGTACAAGCCCGTCGTTACCTGGATAAACCCTTTCAACTTTAGCCAACGGCCATTTGGTGCGCGGCACATTGTCGTCAGAAATAAGTACAATGTCGTCTACTCGAATAGAAGGGATATCTTTACGCCACTTGTTTCTTACCGATAGGAGATGTAGGTACTCTTGTTTACAACGCTTCCAGTAGTGATTGAGTAGTCTCTGCAGGTAGAGATACCTTTCGACAGTCCT